>NC_137012.1:26058152-26078152 GCF_032717465.1 Coenobita brevimanus
GACTTTTGTGCTTTTGTTCTCATGAAAGCAAATATTTAGAAGGGAAAATAATCATCAGCCGTTCTCTCTCTCTCTCTCTCTCTCTCTCTCTCTCTCTCTCTCTCTCTCTCGTAAAAGCAAATATCAATTACAAAAGGAAAAAATATTATCAACTGTTCTCTCTCTCTCTCTCTCTCTCTCTCTCTCTCCGTTAATCAAAAGCTTTTACACTACCTAAAGGCTATGATAAATAAAATGGTATAATTCAATTCTCACCTTACTTTATTTTCTCTTTAAAAAAAAAAATCCAATTTATCCAAGTTAAATTTTTTCCCCACATCTATTTGTTTAACTAGTTCGGTAAAGCAAACTAAAAATAATATATAAATAAAAGAGAAAAATTATTATCCAAATCAGGTTTCGCGCGCGCGCACACACACACACACACACACACACACACACACACACACACACACACACACACACACACACACACACACACACACATACATACACATACATCTATATTCATACTCGTATACAAACACACACACACACACACACACACACACAAATACATAAATACATACGCACATACATACACATACATACATACTCGTACACACACACACACACACACACACACACACATACATACATACATACATACCCACACATACAGTACATATACATACTCGTACACACACACACACATACGGAGGCGGTGGCTCAACCGGTAGAGAGGTGGCGTGCGGTCCTAACGGACCCAGGTTCGAATCCCGGCTGGGGCAGGGAACAGTTTAAGGATTTGAATTTCATAAATCAGGCTTTACTGATCTACCAGGAGACCCGCCGACATGTTGTAAAAATACCTCCGCTAATACCAATACACCAGTCCTGTATGAGACAGCCCTAGCATGTATTCAATATGGACGGTGGGTGTTAGCGCCGAAGTGGTGACATGTAGAGGTGTATGGTATGTAGGAGGACTGCTGGGCCTTGATAGCAGGCTGTGAAGCCTATGCCCAGAGTCGGACACAAAAAATAAAAAAAAAAAAAAAAAAAAAAAAAAAACACACATACATACTCGTACACACACACACACACACACAATCTATAAAAGAGCCTCCCCCCAAAAAAATCATCCATATCAGTTTCCACCCACTCCAGTTTTAATACAAACCCAAAAACTTACGAAATTCTAAAAAAAAAACACACACACCCAGTCATCCCATTCAATTCTCAGCCAAGCCAATCATCCGCTAACACAAAAATTCCTTAAAAATCTATAACAAAAGACGAAATTATCCAAAATCAGTTTCCACTCAGCCAAATTCTCACACCAACGCGATCAAACTTTTCAAAAATTGTCGGAAAGGCCCCCCCTCCAAAAAAAAAAAAAAAATCTCCCCCCCCCAAAAAAAAAAAAAAATGATCTGAATCACTTTCCCCCCACACCCAATTCTCGCACTTAATCGAAAACTCTTAAAAATCCATAAAAAAACACTTGAAAAACACGTGACTTTTTCTTTTTCTTTTTTTTTTTTTTTTTTTTTTTTTTTGAGTGGGCGGGGTGTATAGCGTTTACCCCGTGTGGAGTGGCTGGGTGGCCATATTTCAACCAGTTAATTAACGAGAGGCGAGGAACCAGGCATAGTTTTTTTATTTTTATTTTTCTGGGGGGGGGGCGTGAGGGGGGTATTTAGGCTGGGGGAGGATGGGGAAGAAGCGAGGGAGGATGTGTGAAGGGGCGGGGGGCTCGGGTGGGGGGATAGATTGGGGAGAAGATAAGGAGGATGTGAAATTTTGTGGGGGGGGGTGGATTTTGGTAGGGAGTTGGGGAATAAGCCAGGGAGGGTGGGGGGAATGGTAGGGGAAGAAGGAGATTAAAGGGCGGGGATATTTGGTGGGGGTTGGGGAAAAAAACGGGAAAGGGGGGGAACTGGAGAGGTGGGGGGAAATTTAGGAAGGGTGTGTGTGGGGGAGTGAGGGGAGGAACAATAGAGAGGGTGTGAAATGTTAGGGGAGGGTTGAAAGGGGGTGTGTGTACGGGGGTGGGGGTTTTCTGATAGAGGTGGGGGTTCTGAGAGAGACGGTGAGGGATGTCCAGGAAGAGAGAAAGAGTTAGGGTGCCAAAAGAGACAGAAAAATGTGTGTGTGTGTGTGTGTGTGTGTGTGTGTGTGTGTGTGTGTGTGTGTGTGTGTGTGTGTGTGTGTGTGTGTGTGTGTGTGAGAGAGAGAGAGAGAGAGAGAGAGAGAGAGAGAGAGATTCTGAAATAGGGTGTGGGGAAATTTGTTGAGAGGTGGAGGGGGGGGGGCTTCAGGGAAAGGATGGACGGGTAGGGCTTCCAGGAGGAGGTGGGGGGAGGAGGGGTTGGAGAGGGGGGTGGGGTGCGTTATGGGGGAGACGAAGGGAGGGGAGGGGAGGGGGGGTTTAGAGAAGGGGAGGAGGGACAGGAAGAAAATAAATTAAAAGGGGATGTCATGCTAGGAGGGGGGAAAGGCAGGAAAGGGGAGGTCAGGAGAGGGTGGGGGGCTTCTGATGGGGGAAGGGTTGAGTGAGGGGGCTGGGGGGGGTTCTGAAAGGGGACATGATGCAGATGGAGTGGGTTTTAAAAATGGGGGGGGGAGTTTTTAATTTTAGAAACGTGCTATTAAAACAAAAAAAAAAAAATTACTTCCACAGGTTAGAATCTGTCGAAGAATAGAAAAATACTCTCATTGCTTAGTATCTGCCTATATTCAAAGTCATTTCCTTCGCCACTTCATTAATGCGATATAATTGATGTCAAAGGATGCTCACTACTCAAACCAAGTGACATCAGTGACATATTCAGACATCAATATTCTCAGCAACGAGGCGCTATAATGTACTACAGAAAAGTGTAAATAAAGGAAATAACACTTAAAGTCACTTACAAGCACTCACACTGGTAAAGTCACCTAAATAAGTAGCTTTTAAAATCTGTTGTCCAAAAGCCTGTACATCCTTCTAGGCCTGGACAATATATTTACCGCATTTATTACAATCTTGTTATGAAAAAAAGATAATAATGTTCATGCTTCGGTGAAAAAAAAAAAAAAATGTTGATGCCACGGGTACATGTAGTGATTCTGGTACCGATCAATCTATTTTCATTTATACCTGCTTGGAACAAACAAACGCCATTTCTGAACAAAAGTTACATGGGACTTTTGAACCAATTATGCACTAGTTAAAGACAGAGTGTTTAAGAAGTGCTAGGACTGAAGAGTGGCTAGGCTAGGGATAGAATGACGTGTCTTCCTCGGATGGGTTAGATCCCGTCAGATTTGGTTGGATTAAGGTCCAGAAATGACCCAAGCAAAAAAAAAAAAAAAAAAAAAAAGGCCCAACCATTAAATCCAAAAAAAAGACCAATCCATTAAAAAAAAAAAAAAAAAGACGGTGGAGAGAAAAAAAAAACTCACATACCAAATCCAAAAAAAGACCAATCCACCAAAAAAAAAAAACAGAAGAAATAGACGGGGGAGAAAGAAAAAAAAAGACACCCACCAAATCCAAAAAAAAGACCAATCAATCAAAAAAAAAGAAAGAAAAAGAAAGGAGAGAAAAAACAAAATCCCAGTGACCCTCCATTTTCGATAAGGTGCTTAGAATGAGGTCAGAGGGCAAAAACCAGCGATATATGATAGTAATAGGTGTCAGGATGGAACGAATCACACATAGCAGCACCGGAAAGCTTAAAGAAAAAAAGTGAGAGAGAGAGAGAGAGATGAGGGGGAGGAGAGGGGAGAGGAGGCCACTCGAAGGGGGTTGAGGAGTCAGGGGAGGGGTTGGGGGGGAGAGGGGAATATTAAGAGGTTGTTAATTAAAATCTAGTGCTAGAGGAAGCCTGAGGGGAGGGGAGGGGAGGAGAAGGGAGGGGAGGGGAGGGGAGGGGAGGGGAGGGGAGGGGAGGGATGTTATCAATCTTCCGGTACTTTAAATATGATTCTTGTTACAGGGTTAGGCTGGTGTGGTGTGGTGTGGTGTGGTGTGATGTGATGTGGTGGTATAGTGCGGAGTAAGACTGTGTTGTGATGTGGTGTGGTATAATACGATGTGATGTGATACGATGTGGTGTAGTGTGGTGTGGTGGAATAGTGTGGAGTAAGACACTGTTGTGATGGGGTGTGGTATGGTGAGGTGTGATGTGGAGTACTAAGGTTTGGTATGGAGTGGGGTGGTGTAGTGGTGTGGTATGAAGAAGAGTGGGGTGGTAGTGTGGCATGGTGAAATAAAGGTGATGGTGTGGTATGGTGTGGGGTGGTACTGTAAAATGATGTGTGGTATGGTGTGGAGTGTGGTGGTGTTGTGGCATGGTACAGTGTGGGTGGTGTTGTGGTACGGTACGATGTGAAGTGTAATGGTGTTGTAAGGCATGGTATGGGTAGCACTGAGGCTTGGTGTGGAGTGGGGTGGTGTTGTGGTATGGTGTGAAGTGACGAGGTGACGAAGTATGGTATGCTGTGGATGATTTTGTGGAATGATATGGTGTAGGTGACGTAGTGATATGGTATGGTGTGGGTGGTGTTGTGGTGTGGTGTGACGTGGGGTATTGTTGCAGCATATTGTGGTCTGGAGTGGTGGGGTGTGGGATGGTATGGTGTAGGGTGTTGCGCTGTGTAGTGGAATGGTGCGGATCTTGTGCATATATAGTGTCGCAAGGTCATGTGTTTGTGGCACGGCGGGAGGAGGAGGAGGAGGAGGAGGAGGAAGATTAGGTGGTAGAAGAGATGAAGGTTGTGGTGATAGTGGTAGATTTTGTTCGACTGACACATGCATACTAGTAGGAACAACTGACCATCATAGTGAAGGGGTTAACAGCGTCTTAACCCTTCATAGCAAGAAGTGTCTCCGGCGCTGAAACCATCACCCTTTATTGGAGAAAACACACACACACACACACACACACACACACACACACACACACACACAAAAGGGAACCCGAAAAAAACGAACCTCCCTAATCATTATAAATAAAATGAAGAAGAAGGAGCACTCTGAGGAGGCAAACCCGCATCCAACAAATGGTCTGAAGGCCGGATATTTGACCTGCCCTATCACCTTGACCTTCGACCAGTTGTTGGCAAGAGAGATTTACTTCATTCTTGCCTGACCCTCAACCGTTCCACTTTTTTCCCAAATAGGATCAAAACTCATGATTATATTCGTATGGTATTCAAAGTCAATTCTCTTTAGCTATGTTTCAGATCATATCAGAATTTCTTGGTTATTTTCGTGTTGTTCTCAGAGTCGATTCCCTTTATCCCTGGCTGATTTTGTTCCTGCCTTTCGAGACCTGACCTGGACATGACCCCGGACCTGACACTCGCTGAAGAATATCCACCTCGTAAATTTACTGGGTGAGTTGACTTTCCTTTCGCCATTCTTTGTGCATGCATGACTGTGCGATGATATTTTCGTACTTAGCCTCACTGGTTGTAGTTAATTCCTTCCTAGTGCTGGAAAGAGATGGATTCACGCGATGGCACTGAGAGAGACAGACAGACAGACAGAGACAGACAGACAGACAGACAGACAGACAGACACACACACACACACACACACACACACACACACACACACACACACACACACACACACCTGGCGATACAATAACCCCCCCCCTCCCACCTCGCCTCCATCGGGCGTAAAAATATATCATCGTGCTGAAGGGGCAGAGAAGAAAGTGAAATGGTTTGGACCGGTCACTTTTCTTGGGGACAGACTGAACGAGAGCAAACACCCAGGAAAAAAAAATCAACAAAAGAGAAAGTGAGTTGACAAGACAATGACGAAAGCGTTTACCTAGGCAGGGTGTCAGCGTTGTAGCAGTTACTCCCTTCAATACATTTTTATTTTTCCTTTTTTTTCCCTTTTTTACAATTCATTTTTGCTTGCCTATAACATGGAGTTATTTGAAAGATGGTGTGCTGCTGGAAATAAACAGAAATGGTCTGTTCCTAACCCTTAGACTACCATACGTCCTCTGAAAGCTGAACAAAATCGTCTGGAATGGCAGAAAAAATAAATGGTCTGTTGCTAGCCCTCCCACTAACATACGTCCTCTGAAAGCTGAATAAAATCGTCTGGAGAGCAAGAAATAAAAATGATCTGTTCCTAAACCTTCCACTACCATACGTCCTCTGAAAGCTGAACAAAATCGTCTGGAATGGCAGAAATAAAAAAGAAATGGTCTGTTTCTAACCCTTCCACTACCATACGTCCTCTGAAGGCTGAATAAAATCATCTGGAGAGCAAAAAATAAAATAAAAATGGTCTGTTCCTAACCCTTCGACTACCATACGTCCTCTGAAGGCTGAATAAAATCGTCTGTAATGGAAGAAATAAAAAAGAAATGGTCTATCCCTAACCCTTCCACTACCATACGTCCTCTGAAGGCTGAATAAAATCGTCTGTAATGGAAGAAATAAAAAAAGAAATGGTCTATCCCTAACCCTTCCACTACCATACGTCCTCTGAAGGCTGAATAAAATCGTCTGAAGTGGCAGGCATATAAAAAAAACAAAAAGAATATTAGTGTACAGATTAATGGAAACTAATCCCAAACTCTTCACTAGTAAACGTCTAAGCAGAGATAAGTAAAATCGATTTGAAGTGACACGAGGAAGGAGGGAAAGATGACATGATGAAGAGAGGAAAAGAGGGCAAAAGTGATGGAGGGAGGGAGTAACAGGAGGGAGAGAGAGATAGGAAGAAGAAGGGACGGAGGGGTTGAACGACAGAGGAAGGGAAGGAGGGGAAATGTGCTAGAGGAGAGGAAAAGAGTAAATTAAGGAAGAAAGGAAGAGAGGGATGTTAATGAATGCTAGGGGGAGGAAAGGAAGGAAGGACAGACTGACAGAAGGAAGGAAAAAGGGGAAGGAAGGGACAGAGTGACAGGGGGGAGGGACAGAATGATAAAATGAAGGAAGGAGGAAATGACAAAACGAACTAAGAGAGAGGAAAAGAAAGCAAGAGAGAGAGAGAGGAAGATGGACCGTGAGAGAAAAAGAAACGAGGAGATGAGAGAGAGAGAGAGAGAGAGAGAGAGAGAGAGAGAGAGCGTCTTGGGGGGGTAATGAGACCACGCCAACCATTCTTCGTAAACTTGGCGTGAAATCAGTGTTAAACTTTTTGAAGGCCTTGGGGACCAGGCTGGGATGTTGAGTTACACCTGGGGCCTCTCTCTCTCTCTCTCTTTTAATAGATGTCTCTTTCTGCTTCTAGTGTTCATGTCATTTATCTCTTACCCCTTCGTCTCTCTCTCTCTCTCTCTCTCCTTTAATAGTTGTCTCTTTTTCTCTGCTTCTATTGTTCATGTCTTTCACCTCTTACCCCTTCATCTCTCTCTCTCTCTCTCTCTCTCTCTCTCCTGCACTGCTTGACTTTCAAGGCGTCAGTGTCAATCGGGAGAGAGAGAGAGAGAGAGAGAGGGGGGGAAGAGGAAGAGAGGGAGGAAGAAAAGACAAGGAAGGAGGCAAGAAAGGAAGGGAGGATGTTAGGAAGGACGAAAGGAAGAGAGAGGGAAAGGAAGGAGGAAGTGAAAGAAGGAATGCACAAGGAAACTAAACTAGAAAATCGAGGAGGAGGAGGAGGAGGAGAAGGAGGAGGAGGATCGTGGAAAAGAAAGAAGACTAAATGAATGAATGAAGGAAGAGAGGAAGGAATGAAGGAAAGAAGGAAGGAAGGGTTAACTTGTAATTTATCTCTCTTCCTAAAATTAGCTCCAGACTTGAGGGAGGAAGGAAGAGCTAAAGTTGGAGGAAAGAGGGAGCGAGGGAGGGAGGGAGGGAGGGGGGAGGGATGCAGTAAGGGAGACAGGAAGGAAGGAAGCGAGGGATGCAAGGAGGGAGATAGGAAGGGAGGGAGCGAGGGATGCAAGGAGGGAGATAGGAAGGGAGGGAGCGAGGGATGCAAGGAGGGAGACAGGAAGGAAGGAAGCGAGGGATGCAAGGAGGGAGATAGGAAGGGAGGGAGGGATGCAGCGAGGGAGTGGGAAAGGGAGCCAGGAAAAAGGGTGAAGGAGGGTAAAAATGGGGAGGGAGGAAATGAAACTGAAGGAAAGAGAGGAGGAAAAGATGCAGAGTGAACGGAAGAGGGGAGGAGAGGAAGAATGCAAAAAGGAAGGAAAGAAGTGATGAAAAGGGGGATGAGGAAGGAAGGATGGGAAGAAGGAGTGAGAAGACTGAATGCAAGGAGTGAGTAAGGAGGGGGGAAAAAAGAGGAAGAGATGAAAGAAGGGAGGGAAGGATGAGAAAGAGGGTGGGAGGAACGGTAAAGATGAAGGAAGGAAAGAAGGGTGTACGAAGGTAGGAATGAGAGAGAGAGAGAGAGAGAGTTAAAGGGAGCGAGGTAACGTTTAAATGGCCTACCCAGGAGAGCTTTAACACGCAGGTAATGACTCAGGTTTAAAGGTCCACAATCCACTCCTAATTTGACAGTCAGTAAGGGAGTCACTGTCTTTTGACCCTTGAGTGCTGACTGTGAATGAGCCTCTCTCTCTCTCTCTCTCTCTCTCTCTCTCTGTTATTAATGTTCTTATTGTTGTTGTTGTGTTTGTGGTGATGGTGGTGTGGTGACATGAATTAACAACTTCAAAATCTTTTCATCAACGGTGCTTATTTTGGGCACACACTTTCATACGCAAGACAAATCTTCATAAAAACGCGTAACAACAAATAAAACTAAACAAGGCAAAACTAAATCAGTAACAACCTTATATAATTAATAATCTAAAATAATATCATACTGTCCTAAAAACAAAATATCCCAGTACTGTTAATGGCCAAAAAGTGACCTGCAATAACTCAAATGACCCAGAATTGCTCCGACTGTGGCTGACCATGGATGAATGACCTGGAAAATTGCTGTAACGATACCTGAAGTGGCTTGGAGGGACTGCATTTGACCTCGACTGACCTGAGACGAACGGGGAGGAAAAGACCATATTCATAATCTTTCTTGAGCTTAACTTGTGAACTGGATTTCTTGGGTATACACTTATTCTCATGCAAGTACCATATCTATAAACATTCTTGGACCTTGTTTATGTCCACCCTCTCTTCCATCCTCCTTCCCTCATTCATCCTTCCTTCCTTCCTTCCTTCCTTCCCTCCATCCTCCTTCCTTCCTTCCCTCCTGTGTTTTCAGCTGCAGTTAATTGTTGCTCGTAGTGGCTTCACCTTAATCACCTTCTCTCTCTCTCTCTCTCTCTCTACCTCCTCTTACCTCCCCAACTACCTACTTACCTCTCTCTCTCTCTCTCTCTCTCTCTCTCTCTCTCTCTCTCTCTCTCTCTCTCTCTCTCTCTCTCATATATTGTTGTTGTGGCTTTTAATAATATCCTGTATTATGTTTTCCCAATGGTTATATTTTATGCT
The DNA here is from genome assembly GCF_032717465.1 of Coenobita brevimanus. Lineage (NCBI taxonomy): Eukaryota > Metazoa > Arthropoda > Malacostraca > Decapoda > Coenobitidae > Coenobita > Coenobita brevimanus. The sequence goes on from NC_137012.1 coordinate 26,067,540, forward strand.
CTCTCTCTCTCTCTCTCTCTCTCTCTCTCTCCTGTAACCCTTCCCTTCCCTTCTTGAGCATTAGTTCCACCTTGTCTCATAAGAATTAAAGCCAGTTCTCCAAGGAAGCGAATGTTTGTGTGAGCTATCTCTCTCCCTCTCCCTCACTCTTTCTCACCCTTCTCAGGAATTATCGTAGCAATTCTTTCCTTCTTTCTTTCTTTCTTTCTATCTTTTTCTTAGACCCTTGTAACTTTTGTAATTAGATAGCAAGTCTTTCTATTGCTTTTATGGCCAGACTATCAGGAAAGGACTGAAAGGTATGTGCTCTCTCTCTCTCTCTCTCTCTCTCTCTCTCTCTCTCTCTCTCTCTCTCTCTCGAGGAGGAGGAGGAGAACAAGAAGAACAAGATGATGATGATGAAAGAGAGAGAGAGAGAGAGAGAGAGAGAGAGAGAGAGAGAGAGAGAGAGAGAGAGAGAGAGAGAGAGAGAGAGAGATGCAAATTAACAGGGAATAAGGAGAGGATTAACATTAAAATGGAGAACAAACAGAGAGAAAGGGTGAGAGATGGAGAGACAGAAAGAGAGAGGAGGAACTACGGAAGGAGAGAAGGAGAGAGAAAGAAAGAATAAGGAAGGAAGAAGACAAAAGAAACGGAGGGAAAAATAAAGAAGAGGTGAAGGAGTAAAGAATGAGGAAGTAAAGAGGGAAGATGGGAAGAAAGATGAAGAAAAATAAAAGGAGTAGTAAAGGAGTAATGAATGAGGAAGTAAGGAGGGAAGAAGGAATGGAAGATGAAGCGAAATAAAGGACCAGTAAAGGTAGAAAAATGATAAACCAACACGTTAAAAAATATAAAAAACAAAAAGTGAGAAAAATAGAGGAGGAGGAAGTAAAGGATATGAAATAAAGAAGGAAAGAGTTAAGAATAAACGAAAATAAACAGAAAGGAGAGAAGAAAACTGGAAAAAAATTATGTAACAACTGCAAAAGAAATGAAACAATAAAAAAGGAGAGAAAAAACAGGACGAAGGACTGAAAGAATAAAGAAAAAAGAAAAGAAAGAAATGGATGAAAGAGAGACAAAGAAAGAATGATAGGATGTAGAGAGAGAGAGAGAGAGAGAGAGAGAAAGAGAGAATGTACAATATTGATGAGGGGATAAGATGTTAGCGGAGAAGGAAGGTAAGAATGAATAATGGGAGGAAGTAATGAAGGATGGAAGGAGGGAAAGAGAATAAAAAGAAGGAAGGAAGGAGGAAGGGAAGGAAAGAAGGAAGAATTACAGGAAGAAAGAATACAAGGAAGAAAGGAAAGATGGGAAAAAACATGGAAGGGAAGGAGGGAAGAAAGGAAAGAAAGAAGGAAGGGCAGGAGAGAGGGAAGGAAGGGAAGGATTCAGTTATCAACATGTAAAATAGAGGAATGAAGGAAAGAGGAAAAAAGACAAAATTACATGAAGGAAGGAAGGAAAAAAAAAAGGCAGAAAAAAAGGAAAGAAAAACGAAGGAAGGAAGGAATGGAAAGGGAGGAGAGGGAGGGAAGGAAGGACAGAAATGAAGGGAGGGAGGGAAGGAAGGAAGGAAAGGAAGAGAAGGAAGGGAGGAAGGAAAGGAAAGGAGGGAGGGAAGGGAGGAAGGAAAGGAAGGGAGAGAGGGAAGGGACGAAGGAAAGGGAGTGAGGGAGGGAATGGAGGAAGGAAAGGAAAGGAGGGAAGGAAGGGAGGAAGGAAAGGAAAGGAAGGGAGGGAAGGGAGGAAGGAAAGGAAGTGAGGGAGGGATGGGAGGAAGGAAAGGAAGGGAGGGAAGGGAGGAAGGAAAGGAGTCATTCCCATCCGCGTCAAACACCCTTCTAGTTAAAATTTCCTTGTCCAATATTTGCACGATCTTTCAGCCAACACGGGATCACGGGGACTAAAGGGGGACCATAGAGGGGATTAAACAGGGAATAAAGGGCACTATAGGGGGACTTCAAAGGGGACTAAAAAGGGGATTAAACAGGGAATAAAGGACACTATAGGGGACTAAAGGGGGACCATAGAAGGGATTAAACAGGGAATAAAGGGCACTATAGGGGACTACAAAGGGGACCATAGAGGAGATTAAACAGGGAATACAGAGCACTATAGGGGACTACAAAGGGGACCATAGAGGGGATTAAACAGGGAATAAACGACACTATAGGGGACTACAAAGGGGATTAAACAGGGAATAAAGGGCACTATAGGGGACTACAAAGGGGACCATAGAGGGAATTAAACAGGGAATAAACGGCACTATAGGGAACTACAAAAGGGGCTAAAAAGGGGGACCATAGGGAGACTAAAAGGGTTACTAAATGATGGACTGAAGGGGGGCTATAGAGGGGGCACTGAAAAGGGACTAATGGAGAGAGAGAGAGAGAGAGAGAGAGAGAGAGAGAGAGAAACAGGAAATATGAAACAGAGGGTGGGAGGCAACAGAAAGGAGAGGAAAGGGAAGAGGGAAGGAAATGAAAGGAGAGGAGCGGAGACGAGAGGATGGCAGAGATAAAAGGAGAGGAAGGACACACACACACACACACACACACACACACACACACACACACACACACACACACACACAGGAGGAAGACGTGAGTTTGAGAGAGAGGGAAGGTGGTCAAAGGGTGAACTGAGATAAAAGACAGAGGGAGCAGCGGGCTGGAACGTAGAGGGAGCCACGACATGATAAGGATAAAGGCAGGGTGGAAGCAACGATACTATAACAAATACAAGAAGGAGGAGGAGGAGGAGGAAGAGGAGGAGGAGGAGGAAGAAGAAGACGAAGAAGAAGGACTTACGACAAAATATATAACTTCAGCAACATAAGCCGATGACAAAGATTCCTGTAGGTGACGATAGATCCATCAATCGATCTAATTCAAGAAGCCTTAAATCACGCATCTTAAAATTCTAGCTTCTTACTGCTAGATTTTATTCTTTACATGAGAAACCTTCGAACATGAGGGGTAAAACGTAGGATTCTTTAACCCCTTACAAAGAAACTCCAAAAGGCCAAATACAGTCATCTAGAGGTAGGAAAAATAAACTAAGATAAAAGAAGAAAACAGTGAGGTGGTTAAGGCCTACCTCAAAGTAATCAGGGAGAGAAGATGTTGGCCCATGGGACTGGACCAACAGGACACTGCAATGGCATGGTAGTGGAAGAAATGGCTGAGTTATCCCCGCAGGGCCCATTAACTCAGCCCTTCCACGTTTTCTCTATTTTATTTTTGCTGACTCCAGACGATTTGGCTCAGCTTAGAGAAGACTTTGAAACTAGAGGAGTTAGACAAAGCTTTCATTAACCCTTTCGCTGCTATGAAAAAAAAATGAATAAAATCGTCTGGCGGTAGGAAGAATAAACCAAGTAGAGCAAAACAGGTAAAATCAATGAAACCTAGAGGCTGATACGCAACGCAGGTAATGCCATAGTCATCCCTAGAAAATTTCAATGACAGTACCATAGTAAGCCCTAAAACCGTGTTCTGTATCACTCGTGGACGCTCCCAATAGCAAGGCAACACTTTCGATTAGAACCACAACCTCCTCCTCCTCCTCCTCCTGGAAAAAAGGCTCACGCTGTGGAGTGGGGAAGATTCCTAGTTTTATATGAAAGGAAATCTGCCGCAGGCCTAGTTAGTACACAGAAATCCTCATCATCATCATCATCATCATAAACTTTCACAAAAAAAATGCCTGGGATATGTCATTCTATCTATCTATCTATCTACCTATCTATTTGTCTTCCTATCTACCTATCTATCTGTCTTTGTACCTGTTTATCTACCTATCTCTCTGCCGATCTATCTATCTGTCTGTCTATTTTTCCCATACCTCTCCTGCATGTGTCTTTAAGCTGCTCCCTCCTAAATCATTCACTCTGTCTTTCGTCTCTTTCAGTTTTCACTCTTACCTTTTTTTTTTCTCTCTTCCCTCTCTCACATTCTTATTTTTACAGCTTTTTTCGCTTCTATCTTTAGACTCTCTCTCTCTCTCTCTCTCTCAAACCCCTTCACTAGGATGATACATTAAGCTTTCTCTCAGCATTCTGTCCTCCTCTCTTTTATACTTTAGCATCCTCTCTACTTTCAACCATCTTTTTATTTCCATACTTTTATTCTCTTCTATTTTATCATATTTTAAACCCTTCACTGCGATGACGAACTTTAAAGATTATATAAGATTTTTTTCCTTGCTACCACTATGGAATTTTACTCAGCCTGGGAGAGACTTTTAACGGTACCTACCCATCAAAAAAAAAAAAAAAAGCAAGATTGATTCCCCAGTGCGATATGGAAGAGATGAATTATTTGAGTTGCGTTAAAATGGTTTATTAGACCTTCCACAAACATGTCAAAACACACACACACACACACACACACACACACACACACACACACACACACACACCCTACACGTACGATAAAAAATACCTACACATACACCAAAACAAAAGCGAGGTAAAAACGAAAGGCCTCCATCACAGGCAATGAGTCAGTAGGTCTGCAATCTTTAGGTGAGGGTTATTTCAAGCAGGCTGATTGGTGCATGGTGAAACGAGGAGCTGAGGATTGGGGAGTGAATGGGGAGTGGGGAGTGAATGAGGGAGAGGGAAGGGAGTAGGAGTGGAGAGGAAGAGGGGGAGGGAATGAGGGAAGAGACGGAGGGAAGTGGGGAGGTAATGGGGAGGGTGATGGTAACAGTTGGGGAGTGAAATGGGGAGCTAGTTGGGGAGATCGAGGGAGTGGGGAGTGGGGGAGGGAAGGAAAAATGACACACAAGAAGGAAGTGAGATGAAAAAGGACTCGTCTTCATCACCAGTGGACCCTACGGAGTTCAAGTAAGCTGCGCGCGCACACACACACACACACACACACACACACACACACACACACACACACACACACACACACATATGGAATCAAAACACGCTATACACAGTGAGTCAGAATCAGGGATGGAGATTAAGTTTAACAGGTCTACAAGGCGAATTTCCCCGGATTTTTCAATACTCAATTTCCACAGGCGACCCAAAATCGTATAGATGAGTCCTTAGAATGAAGGAGGAGGGAAGGAGGGAAGGAAGGACTGAGAGAGACTGGGGGAGGGAGGCACTGAGAAAGAGTGAAGGAGGGATGGAGGGAAGGAAGGACTGAGACAGAGAGGGGGGAGTGAGGGAAAGAGGGAGGGAACTGAGAAGGAGAGGGGGAGAGAGGAAAGCAGGGAGGGAGAGAGGGAAGGAGAGAAGGAAGGACTGAAAAAAGTGGGTGAAGGAGGGATGGAGAGAAGGAAGGACTGAGAAAGAGATGGGGTGAGGGAGGGAAGGAGAGAGGGAGATTCTGAGAAGGGAGGCACTGAGAGAGAGAGAGAGAGAGAGAGAGAGAGAGAGAGAGAGAGAGAGGGAGGGAAAGAGGGACTGAGAGATTGATGGCATGAGGAATTGAAAGGGAGGTGTGTGTGTGTGTGTGTGTGTGTGTGTGTGTGTGTGTGTGTGTGTGTGTGTGTGTGTGTGTGTGTGTGTGTGTGTGTGTGTGTGTGTGTGTGTGTGTGAGAGAGAGAGAGAGAGAGAGAGAGAGAGAGAGAGAGAGAGAGAGAATTACTAGATATTCGCATCATAAAAACAGATAAAAAGATTGTTAGTAATTAATTGAGTAAACATGTTCAAACGCCCAGACAGACAGACAGACACAGAAAAAGTGAGAGAAAGTGTGAAAAAGAGAGAGAAAATAGCGAAAAAGCAGCGGGCGCCAATTCGCGAGATGTATGGGGCAATATATTCCAATTAGCGATTATGCAGTGAAGAGTCGGCCCCGCCATACCCCGTCACTCTTGCTGTTGCTGTTGTGGGGGGGGAAGGGGGGAGTGTGGTGGTGGTGGTGGTGATGGTGACTGTGGTGGTGGTGGTGGTGGTGATGGTGGTGGTGGTGGTGGTGATGGTGACTGTGGTGGTGGTGGTGTTGTGTGGGTAATTTTTTTTTTTATTGTTCTTGCTGTTGTGGAGTGGTGTGGAGTTGAATTAGAGTGTAGTTGTTGCTGTTGTTGTTGTTAATTTTCGTGCTGTTTTTGTTGTGTCAGTGGTAGTTGTTATTCTTCTTTTTGTTTTTGTTTGTGTTGTTGTTGTTGTGTGGAAGTGTGGAGTCAGAGTGGAATGTGCAAAGCTGTTGTTGTTGAAAATGGATGTATTGGCTAAACAGACAATAAAATGAGAGAGAGAGAGAGAGAGAGAGAGAGAGAGAGAGAGAGAGTTACAACACCTACCCCTACCTGTCAAAAAAAAAGTAATAATAAAAAACTGAAAAACTGAAATTTAAAAAAACGCCCAAATTAAAGCCGAAAAAAATATGTATGCGAGAAAGCAATTCTGATCATATTTCTTTCATTACATTTTTTTCCCGCATATCATTCAATACCAAAGAGGACAAAGCGATGTGTTCTAATCAATTAAAATTCTTTTCATGTTATTGTGATTATGAATTTTTTGTAAATGTTGGATTCGTGGATTTTTACTATGTTTTTTATTAATGTGTATATGCTTGTTTGACCAGGCGCATTTGTGTGTGTGTGTTTGTGACTCTCTCTCTCTCTCTCTCTCTCTCTCTCTCTCTCTCACACACACACACACACACACACACACACACACACACACACACACACACCTTGACACCCTAGACACAACTAACCATACACAATAATCACACCATAAAATCATGCTAAGCCCTAAAATAGCACCGTCTTCGGCGTCTGTACATCACAATGGAGCCCTTTCACGGCGAGAGGGTATGAGCAGAATTTATTTATTTATTCATTTATTTACCACTAGACCATTTCAATCGGCTGTGGAGACTTTCAAACAGGGTGACTTTTTTTTAAACAAGGACGAAGGAACCAAAGGCCGAGGTTCGTAAGATTGTCCCCTCCGAGAGAGAGAGAGAGAGAGAGAGAGAGAGAACTAACTCAAACAGCCACCTTTTAAGGGTTATTTTCAATTATTTTGGGCCCGTTACGTGTCCATTTCGGGGGGTAGGCTGATGCTAGTTCTCTCTCTTGTCGTGTTATTATTATTATTATTATTATTATTATTATTATTATTACTATTACTACTACTACTACTATTACTACTACTATTATCAGCATTAACATTAACATTATTATTATTATTAACAAATTCACAGACAAAAGGCTTATTAAACCGGTGAAAAATAGCCATCCAGTATATTCTCAGTATTTATCATCGGAAATTTCGCCTGGCTTCAGAAATACGCCAGGATTTTATGAGAAGTTGTAAATTCTCAGCTGTAAGATTTCTATTTAGGGCCAGCCAATCTTACCAGCACCCCCTCCTGCCTTCTTCTTTCATTTCTTTCTTCATCCTTCTATCATTTCTTTCATCCCTCTTCTTTCGTTTCTCTCTTCCCTCTTCTTTCGTTTCTCTCCTCCCTCTTCTTTCTTTCTTCCTTTTATTTTCTTCCCTTTTTCTTTTTCTTCTTTTTTTTACATTTTTATTTTGTCTTCTTGTTTTAGATGTTATATTCTTTTTATGATTTTTCTAATTTTTTCGCATCTTTCTTCCTCCATCTTTCTTTCACAGTTTTCTTCCCTCTTCTTTCTTCCTCCTTCTTTCTTTTACATTCTTTCTTTCAGAGTTTTTTCCTCCCCCTTCTTTTACATTTTTCTCTTCATCCTTCTTTCTTTTACCTTCTCTCTTTTTTCTTTCATCTTTTTTTTTACGTCTTTCGTCACTCTTCCTTCTTTTTGTATATTCTTTCTTTTTCTTTTCTTCTTTATTTTTTCTTCTATCTTCTGTCTTTCACGTCTTTCTTTCCCTTCTTTCTTTTTCTTTTATTTTTTCCATTTTATCTTCCATTTCCCTCTCATTTTTCTTTTCTTTCGTCTTTCATTCTTCATCCTTTCTTTAATTTATACTTTTCTGCCTTTCCTTCTCTTCTTTCTCCTTTCATCACTTTTCTTGTTTTTTCCATTTCCTTCTCTCTCTCTCTCTCTCTCTCTCTCTCTCTCTCTCTCTCTCTCTCTCTCTCTCTCTCTCTCTCTCTCTCTCTCTCTCTCTCTCTCTCTCTCTCTCTCTCTCTCTCTCTCTCTCTCTCTCTCCTTTCATTTCATTTCATTTCTTTCCTCTGTTCTCTGCCTCGTATATTTATTTAACTTCTCATTTTCTTTCCTTTTCCTCTTTTCCTTCCCACTTCCTCCTTTTCCTCTATTCCTTCGCACATCCTCCTTTACTTCCCACTTCCTCTTCATTTTCTCGTTTATTTGTTTTTCTGTATCTTCCCCTCTCTTATATTCTAGTCTCAACAATTTATGTATCCACTATTTCTTAAATTTTTCATATCTTTAATTTCTTATCCCATTTTAGATCTCTCATGACCGACACATCATAGGGGCAGGAGTAAAAAAAATATATATTCCTTTCTTTTCTGTGTCTTTTCCTGTTCTTTTCTTACGTACACTTATTCGCTTTTTAAAAATATATCTTCTTTTTCTTCATTTCTCTTTAATTTCTTTCGTTTTGTTTTCTTTCGTTCTTCCTTTCCTTCCTCCCTTCTTTCTTCCTTTCTTTCCTTCCTGCCTTCTTTCTTCCTTTACGTCCTTCTTTCTTTTCTTTTTTTCTTTCCTTCCTTCCTTTTTTCTTCCTTTCCTTCCTTCTTTTTCTTCCTTCCTTCTTTCTTTCTTTCTTTCTTTCCTTCCTTCCTTCCTTCTTTCGTTCCTTTTTCTTACTCTTCTTTCCTTTTTCTTTCTTTTTTCCTTCTTTCTTTATTTCGTTCCTTTTTTTTTCTCTCTCTCTCTTCTTCCCTTTCTTTCCTTCCTTCATTTCTTGTCTTCATTTTCTTTCATCTTTCTTTCCCTTTTTTTGCCCTCAGTCCCACATTCACCTCTTCAGCCCTAGTACTTAAGTTATATTAAAGTTCTTCCTGTCTCCTGATTCATTTTTTATTCATTTTAATTTCCTGTTCATCCACATTTTTTTCATTCTTTTCACTCAAGGACGTCATTATTCTTTTTCTTTTTTCTTTTTTTTTTATTCTTGCTCCTTCCTGACGATTTTTTTATAGGACACACCTTGCAAACTAACCTTTTCAGTAGAAGTGGTCTTTCCAAAACTTATATATTTTTTTATGTGAGAGGAAATTTGAGACGTCATCGTAGCGAAGGGGTGATTTTTTTCATTAGTTTCCTTTCATGTTTACGTTTACTCTTTTGTTCTTTTCCTCTCTCTCTCTCTCTCTCTCCCTCTCTCTCTCTCTCTCTCTCTCTCTCTCTCTCTCTCTCTCTCTTTCTCTCTCTCTCTCTGTATATATTATTCGCATACCATTTTTTTTTCTATTTCTCTCTCATTTTCTTATTTTTCCTTCCGTCTTTTCTTCTATTCCTCCTTTATTCTTTTTCTCGCTCATTTATCACACTTTTTCGTTTTCTACTCTCTCTCTCTCTCTCTCTCATATTCGTATTCCTTTTCATCTTTATTCTATTTATTTTCTCTCATTTTCTTATTTTTCCTTCCGTCAATTCTTCCATTCCTCCTTTATTCTTTTCCTCGCTCATTTATCATACTTTCTCTCTCTCTCTCTCTCTCTCTCTCTCTGGCCAGCGTCTCTCAGGTGGCAGCGTCAGCCCAGAAAATTTACATCTTCTCATTTCAAATTCCCCTCATCTTCCTTAAGTCTTCAGGCCTCGTATTTAGCTCTTAAATACTAAGCACCTCCCAAACCGCCAAAAACTAAGACAAACGCCTCCAAAATCGCCAAACACAATGACAAACGCCCCCAAAATCGCCAAACACAATGACAAACGCCTCCAAAATCGCCAAACACAATGACAAACACCTCCAAAATCGCCAAACACAATGACAAACACCTCCAAAATCGCCAAACGCAAAGACAAACGCCTCCAAAATCACTTAACGCGATGACAAACACCTCCCAAATCGCCAAACGAAATGACAAACACCTCCCAAATCGCCAAACGCAATGACAAGCACCTCCAAAATCGCCAAACGCAATGACAGGCAACTCCAAAATCGCCAAACGCAATGACAGGCAACTCCAAAATCGCCAAACACTATCAACATTAGATTATCAATACACATTCCCCTGCTTTCCCTAACCCCCCAGACCACTCAGACCTAACCCCTCGCCCCTCAGAAACCAAAGACCTTCCCTGACATCCCCTCCCCTGTCCATCCCCCTCCTCTCCCCCTACCCCAGTCCCTAGCATCCCTCCCCCCTCGTTCCTGACATCCCCCCCCTGCCCAGAACACTTCCCTCTCCCCCCATCCCAGCCCCTACCATCCCCCCCTCGTCCCTAACATACCCTCCCCTGCCCATCACACACACCCCTCCCCCACCCCAGCCCCCAGCATCTCCCCTTCGTCCCTGACATACCCTTCCCTGCCCATAACACCTCCCTCTCCCCCCACCCCAGCCCCTAGCATCCCTCCTCCGTCCCTAACATCCCTCCCCTGCCCATCACCCTCCCTCTCCCCGCACCCCAGCCCCCAGCATCCCCCCTTCGTCCATCCCTCCCCTGCCCATCACACACCCCTCTCCCCCCACCCCAGCCTCTAGCATCTCCCCTACGTCCCTGGCATACCCTCC
>NC_137012.1:26080652-26185652 GCF_032717465.1 Coenobita brevimanus
TCCAAGCCACCCTCCCTCATGCATCTTCCCACAACCTCGCTCTCTGCTCAGTCTCTCATTCTTCCTTTGGTTTCGCCTTTACATAAACGCGATATAAACACACGATAACAATTCCGTCTTTACGATCACCCCACACGTGCGATTACAACGACACTTTTACGATATTAAGTCCGCAGGTATGATTCCTACCCAACTTGTACGCCAACTCCACACGTGCAAAACTAACTCCACACGAGCATTACTAACTCCACACGTGCGTAACTAACTCCACAAATACTTAACTAACTTCACACATGCGTAACTAACTCCACACGAACGTAACTCCACACATACATAACTAACACCACACGTACGTAACTCCACACACACGTACGTAAATCCACACATACATAACTAACACCACACGAACGTAACTCCACACATACGTAACTAACTCCACACGCGCGTAACTCCACACATACGTAACTAACTCCACACGTACGTAACTCCACACATACGTAACTAACACCACACGTACGATACCAGCACCACATGTACAGTAACATTAAAACGGACTATAACAATACCACATGTACAGTACAATAAAGGCCCCAACACGTACGATAACAATCCCACCTCCACGATAACTCAGATAAGCGGAGGAATAATCTCATGTACGATACCCACCCGAAACGATAACTTTCCACCACGTACAATAAAAATATCTTCATGTACGATAATCACTCCACGCATCACACCTCAAGTACGGTACGTAAATTTTCATACAAGCACGACAAAAAATCCACAGCGCACGATAACCACCAGGCACGTTAAAATCACCGTGCACAATAACCACTGCACATAACAAGTACGATAATTAACTCGGGCATAAATATAAACCCACGCAACCAGACACGTACAATAACAACCTCATACGTGCTTTAATCAGAGACGTACAATAACAATTCCACCTGTACAAAAGCTCAGTACAATAGCAATATAACAAACGTAACAACACACATACAATATCTCTGTACAATAATAACCACAAACGTACAACTCTGTAAACACACACACACACACACACACACACACACACACACACACACACTCACTATCTCTGTACAATAATAACCACACACGTACGTTAACTACAATAACAACGCCACATGCACGATAACCACTCGACACGTACGACATCGCGGGCCACAAAAACAGCCTGTATGTCGAGAATTATGGAATGCTCTCACCCTCTGTTGATTTAATAGGTTCGGACGGGATTTAATTCACTCCAAATCCCACAAATTAAAGGGACGATTTATCTGCTACACACTCACCTATAATGCATATTTGCTTTATTTAATTGGTTGGCTGGGGTGGGGATTTTTTTGATGATAATAATTTTGATGCACTCTTCGATTCACTGGGGTTACTGATTTGAGAGATTTATTATTATTATTATTATTATTATTATTATTATTATTATTATATTATTATTATTGATACTACTACTACTACTACTGCTACTTCTACTACCACCACTATTGCTACTACCACTACTACTACTACTACTTACCACTACTACCATTACGATTACTACTACTACTACTACAACCACTACTGCTACTGCTAGCACCACCACCACTATTATTATTATTATTATTATTATTATTATTATTACTATTATTAAACAAATGGTGTCAGAGCACAGCAATGAAAATATTTTGTCCGCGATCATAATATCAACCTTTTTAAAGATTTATCGAATTGGAAAGGTTAAGCCCAGTTTTCATTAACCTCTTCAGCACGAGGGCTTTCTTTAGGTGAAATGAAATGGTCTGGAAAAAGCAGGAGTAAACTAATCTAAGACGTTCTCGTAGTGAACGGGTTAAATATGATAATTAATTCATACGGATGGAGTGACTTGTATCCTTGTCCTATTATTATGAAGAATTTTGTAATATCAAAATCAAAATCTTTGTCCTATTATTATGAAGAATTTTGTTATATCAAAATCAAAATGGCGTCTAAATTAAAAACGATTACAACGATGAAAAATGCACACACTATAAATTATTATTAAAAAAACTATGTAACTTTATAATCATGTGTGCTTTCATAATTCTGAACTTAATTGGGATGTACTTCTTATCCACGTAATGCTTATGTAATTATAATCCTTTACGTAATTGCCTGGTAATTATCACGTACTCTGCTTGTATCAGTATAATCCTAATTGGTCTCATTAAGGAGATTACCATTACGTGTGTGTGTGTGTGTGTGTGTGTGTGTGTGTATACAGTATGCATGCGTGTACGTCTATGTGTACTCTACGTGCGCTAATGGCGAGTAAACACATGCAAAATAACTCTCCCCAAATATTCTGTCTCAATCACCCTATTTCCCTAGTCAATTCCAATCACCCTGGTAGCCAATCACCCAATTTCCCTAGTCAATCACCCAATTTCTCTAGTCAATCACCCTATTTCCCTGGTCAATCACCCCTAGTTAATCACCTTATTTCCCTAGTCAATCACCCTAGTGGTCAATCACCCCATTTCGTGTCAATCACCCTATATCCGTAATCAACCACCCTATTCCTCAATCACCTTATTTCCTTAGTTAATCACCTGTTTTCTTAGTCAATCACCCTATTTCCCTAGTCAATAACCCCATTTCCTCAGTCAATCACCCCCTTTCCCAGTCGTCCCAAATCACTAGTTAATTTTTTTTTTTTTATAAATAACAGAACGGAGGAAGGAAAAACAAATGAGTAAAAAAAAAATAATCCATACACCAGATTACTGGTGTCCTCCGTTCATAAAATATCTGTAACAGTTAGACTTGAACAGTTGTGAGTTGAAATTTGGAGGGAAACATCTCTGGGGAAGCGAGTTCCAGAGAGATGCAGTTCGGGGAATGAAAGAATTCTGATATGAAGAAGTTCTGCAATGTGGTTGAGTGACATTCCAGTCATGAACGCTATCAGATGCCTGTGTAGCACGAGGGAAGGCATGGAGAGGTGGCACCATGGACGCAACTTCATCTGAGCATTTGCCAAAAAAATATCTGTAAAATAATGCAAGGGAGGCAACATTCCTTCTTACTTGCAGGGGAGGTAGTTTATATGTAATGGCAGGGTTGTTGATGATTCTAACAGCTTTGTTCTGAATTTTGTCTAGCTGTCTTAATGCAACCTCTCCACAACCATTCCACAAGGGTGAGCAATATTCAAGCTGAGAGCGCACATGACTCTTATAAATTATAGCTAACTGCTCATCGGCGAAGAAGTTACGGACTCTGTACAATAATCCAAGTTTCTTTGAGGCGGTTTTAGCAAGTGATCTGACATGAGAGGTCCAGCTGAGGGCACTGTTGAGACGCCAAGAATTTCAATACTTTTGGAGATGGGAATATTAGTAGCACTGAAGGTAATGTACGAATCTGGCAATATCTGTCTATTAGTAAACTGTATATATTTAGTTTTACTAGCATTAAGAGACAAGGTTGTTTTGTCCCCATTCACTGATTGTAGATAGATTTTGATTTATGGAGATGGCTGTACTGAGTTCAGAGGCAGAGATATTAGACTTTGTAAATGGATGTCTGAGTGTGAATGAACTATGTAGTGTTGAGTCATCTGCATATGAGTGAATGTGATTGTGGGTGACAAATAGGGGATCATTAATATCAACCAGAAATAGGGTTGGCGCCAGAACTGATCCCTGCGGCACGCCGGCGTTAATTGAGTGGAAATTGGAATATACATCATCTACTTTTACTCTTATTTTCCTGTCACTAAGATATGATGAACTCAAAGGAACAAAAGACTTTAGTCCATAGCAAGGGAGTTTGGACAGTAGGGAACGGTGCCACACAATTACTCTATCAATCACATTATCTTCACAGTCAATCATCCAATTCCCTAAGCACCCTATTTCCCAAATTAAAATATCCCCCCAAACTCATCCCAATCAATTCTCTCTATTTCCCTATTCATCCCAATCCCTCAACTGGTCACTCAGTCACCCTAACCCAAACGGTCTCCCTATTTCAATCCTCTTGCATCACTCCAATCACCCTGTTTCCCACTGTCACCCTATCCTAATCCGAACTCTTCACCCCAATCAACCCAACCCTATTTCCCTACCCACGCCAATCTCTCTATTCCTCACTCTATTTTCAGCTATCAACCATCCCCCTATTCCAATTACACAATCACCCAATATCCCCCACCCTCTCACCCTATTTTATTCTATCCTCCCATTCCAATCGCCCAATTTTCCACCATCCCCGCTATTCCAATCCCCCCAATTTTCCACCACCACCCCCTATTTCAATCACCCTATTTTCCACCATCCCCCTATGTCAATCACCCTATTTTCCACCATCCTCCTATTTCAATCACTCAATTTTCCACCATCCTCCTATTCCAATCACCCAATTTTACACTATTCCTATTCCAATCACCCAATTTTCCACCCCCTATTCCAATCACCCAATTTTCCACCATCCCCCTATTCCAATCACCCAATTTTCCACCCCCCTATTCCAATCACCCTACTTCGGCCAATCACCCAGCTCGCTACGGTCATATGCTATCAATCGGCCGCGTTTCACAGTCGCTGCTTCAGTTTTACACCCTGCGCATCACGACCGCTATTTTTCATCGCAAACTATTAATGAAACTCCTTTGGGGCGGAAACTGGAAAAGAGAGAGAGAGAGAGAGAGAGAGAGAGAGAGAGAGAGAGAGAGAGAGAGAGAGAGAGAGAATCATACATTTTTGGGGAGAGGCTGGGGTGAGGAAGTTACTAATGGGGAGAGAGAGAGAGAGACAGACAGACAGACAGACAGACAGACAGACAGAATGTGCATGAGTCTGTGTGTACGTAGGTGGGTATGTGCGTTTATGTGCGTGTGTATTAACCCTCTACGCACCAGCCGTGGACCGTTCACTAACAACTATCGTATGACGGCACCCGCACTACAATACTTACAATATTTACCAGTGTTATGGAAGGGGCTAAAGGAGATGGTTTGTTAACGCTCTAAGCTCACCCCTCACTCCTAGGCACGTATTCCCGGCGATTAAGTGAGCTTCCAAACACTTTTCCCTAAGCGATTTATTTTAGAAGCTCCCGAACACTCTTCTCAAAGCGATTTATTTTGGAAGCTCCCAAACACCTTTCCCTAAGCGATTTATTTTGGAAGCTCCCGAACACTTTTCCTAAGCGATTTATTTTGGAAGCTCCCGAACACTTTTCTCTAAGCGATTTCTTTTGGAAGCTCCCGAACACTCTTCTCAAAGCAATTTATTTTGGAAACTCCCGAACACTTTTCTCTAAGCGATTTAGTTTGAAAGCTTCCGAACACTTTTCTCTAAGCGATTTATTTTAGAAGCTCCCGAACACTTTTTTACTACGCGATCTAGTTTGTTACATCTCACCGTCCTCTTCTGTGTTCCATAATTCCTTTCAGTGTCCCCATGCTCTACATAACTAGCATTCACAGGGATATTAACCTCCCATATCCAAAAATAAATCGCTACGGAAGAGCCCTGACTCTTTCAATTCGACGATGAGGCTTTGATCCCCTTCTTGCTGCCTCCAGACGATTTTATTCAGCTGGGGAAAGAGGCTGGGAGGGTACCTGAAGGCTCTATCAAACCCCTCCAGTCAGAAAAATCTCTCCAGGACTGAATAAAATCGTCTGGAATGGTCAAAATAAAAACCACCAAGAAGTTAACGATACTGAAAGGTTAATTGTAGTAGTAGTAGTAGTGGTAGCAGTAGTAGTAGTAGTAATAGTAGTAGCAGTACTTTGAACCCCCTTTCCGCAGCCCACCATCCTCATTTAGGGCGATGGGTAAGGGACTGAGGGGCGTTTGTATTACCGGGCAGCTCCAGCGCTCGATCATTTCAGTGCCACCACATGAAGGCGTCCCTCTCCAGCATCATTAATAGACTTAATTACCTATAGCCCTAACAGGTAATTAGTGAGAGGTATAAAGTCGTTTGGAAGAAGTCAGAATGAAGTACTTAAGTGATGATCAGTAGGCTATTGCAATGGTTGTCAAAGGAGAAGGCACGCTGAAGAGTAGTTTCCTATATAATGACGATAGAAGAGAGAGGTGCTACATTGCGGAGATGAAAAATAGATGAGAGCCGGAGATAGACGTGAGTCGGTATAGGAGTTAAAGAAAGGAAGGTGACTCTAACCAGGTAAAAGAGTCAAGGAACTAGAAATCATGCAATGGAAGACTAGAGTTGCCCCGACCGTGAGAGGGTTAATCGTCTTCCCCTAATTATCCCCTCATTATCCAGCTAATTATCCAGGCAGGTGGGTGTTGAATCCCTCCCCTCCATGCATGATAACTTAATAATTAAATATACGAATTATCACGCAGTTAATAAAGAGACTGCATTACACCCTGACATATGGAGAGAGAGAGAGAGAGAGAGAGAGAGAAGGGGGAGGGGGGGTGAGTATTGCATGATGTTTGCGTGCATGTAAATTGCGTATCATTACATTGTGAATATTGCTTACGTTGGTGTGTGCCTGTGTGCGTATATTTGTGTGTGTGTGTGTGTGTGTGTGTAAAGTGCGTGTTTGCGTGAGTACCACTATAAATACAGTGTGTGTGTGTGTATGTGTGTAGATCTGTTATTTAATTGCTTCTCTTCATATAGTACGCTGCGCCACTGAAGAAGGGGAAGGGGAGGGAGGGGGAAGAGGGAGGGGAAAAGGTAAGGGAGAGGGAAGGGGAAGGGGAAGTGGAGGGAGAGGAGGAGGAAGGGGAAAGTGACAGACAGGACAAAGGGAGTGGAAAAGAGGCAAATAAAGAGAAGGGGAAAGGAAGGGAGGGGAACTGGATAAAGGGAGATTAGAGGGAAGGAGAGGGAAAAGAAGGGGGAGGGAAAGGAGAAAGGGGCGGTAAAAGAGGAGAGGGAGAGGAGAGATGGTGATGGAAAGGAGAAAAGGAAAGAGAGAAGTGAAGGGCGAAGGAAGAGGTGTGGAAAGGAAGAGGGGAATGAAAGGGATCTCTCTCTCTCTCTCTCTCTCTCTCTCTCTCTCTCTCTCTCTCTCCGCCTCAATGTTACATCAATTTTTTCCATCATCGCATTTACACCGCCTCTCTTAACTCTCCCCACCCCCCTCGATACCAGATCATTAACCCCTTCAGCCCGATGGCGCCTCTTATTTTTTGCCTCGTTATCTCCAGACGATTTTATTCAGCAAAGGAAAGGGTGAAAATGAGGTGAAACGAGAGGGGAAGAGAGAGGGGAGGAGGAGGAAGAAACGGGGAGAGAGGGAGGGGAGGAAATGGGAAGAGTGGGAGGGAAGGAGAAGGGGAAAGGGGGAGGGGAGGTAAAGGTGGGAGGAAAGGGGGGTGAGGAGAAGGGGAGAGAAAAAACGAGGTGAAAAGAGGGGATGAGAGGAGAGGAAGGAGGGGAATACAGTAGAGAGGGGAGAGGGGAAGAGAGCTGAGAAGAGAGAGGGGTAGGAAAGGAGCGGGCGAGGAGAGGGAAAGGGATGAAAGAGGGGAAGAGAGTGGAGAGGGGCGGATGGGAGAGGAAGTAGGACAGACCAATGGGGAGGGGGAGGAAGAGGGGGAGAGGGGGAGAGAGGAGGAGATTATTTATTACAATGTTGTTGATCTAGCACCAAATGGGGGGAGGGAAGGGGAAGGCGTGAGGTGGAGGAGGGAGTGGGGGGAAGAGGTGAGTTGGGGTGTGGGGGGGCCAGGTAATCGAGCCTGCAGGGGGGCAATTCCAGCGAGTTTTCAGAGTGATCACCCCCTCCCCTCTATAATCACCCCCTCCCCTTCCCCCTTAATAGCCCTCTCCCCCCTATAATTCCCCCCTACTGGCCAAACTACTAATAATGTGACAATTAATCAGGTTAGACCCGCCATCACCTACGTCATCGCATCAACATAAGCCTGCGGGATGGAGGAGGGAGGGGAGGGAAGGGAAGGGAAGGGAAGGGAAGGGAAGAGAAGGGAAGGGAAGGGAAGGGAAGGGAAGGGAAGGGAAGAGAAGAGAAGGGAAGGGAAGGGAGGGGAAGAGAAGGGAAGGGAAGGGACGGGGAGGGAAAGGAAGGGGTGGGAGGGTGGAAAAGAGAGGGCAGGGGAAGGGAAGTGGATGGCAGAGCGATTGGGAAGAAGAAAGGGGAGAAGAGGGACTCTGGATGGATGGGAAAGAGAAAGGAGGAGAGAGGGAGGGGGCGAGGGAAGAAATGAGAATTAGAGGGAAAGGAAGAGAAGGAAATAAGCGTGGGCTAGGCAGTGGAATGGAGTGAGGAGGTGAAGTGAAGGGAATGACAAGATGGAAGTGAAGATAGGAGATGAGGTGATGGGAATGAAGAGATGGAAGGGAAGAGGAGAGGAGGTGGGGGAAGGGAATGAACGAGATGGAAGGGTTTGGTTCTGTTTAACTAAAATCGTCTGTTTTTAGTCTAAATGAAGTTAGTAAATGAATCCATGGGAGCAAAATAGTTAACATGCAGACTCTCTCTCTCTCTCTCTCCTCACACACACACACACACACACACACACACACACACACACACACACACACACACACACACACACACACACCGTAGCACTCTGGTCTCAACACAACACCAATCACCTCCTTCCTACCACGCTTTGCACCAACACCGCAGCAAAACACAACACCCACATCATTCTATCATAACCAGAGTCAATTTACAGCGGCTTCAAGCTTATGTATCTGTTAATTCAAGCGTAGCACAGCAATAATTTAATCAGCTTGGCATTATGTTTGCGCACAGAGAGGAAAGATAGACACTGAGCCGTATAGCAGGTCACTGTTATAGCATTTAACTAACCTCCCTAATTAACGATACACCTGTCCAACTAAGAATCGATGTATCTATCTATCTACTTATAGCTATCTATATGCCTACCTGTATCTATTTATCTATCTACCTATATAAAAATCAAAACCCACGTCAGTAATTGGACAGGAAAGATTTACACTGCACAGAGAGGGTCAGTGAATTTATCCCTCTCTCTCTCTCTCTCTCTCTCTCTCTCTCTCTCTCTCTCTCTCTCTCACACACACATTTATATATACAAAATAAATCGCCAAGGAAGAGATGTTTACGCAGTCTCCCATGAGAATATGGCCCTTAAGTGGGTGGCCAAAATGAAGGAGACAATTTACCTATTTATATATTTATCTATATCATTTATTTATATTTACCTTATTTGTTTCTTATTTACCTGTATTCATTTTATTTACTTTTATTTCCTTTATTTAATATTTTACTTATTTTTATTTTATTTATTATTTATTTAGTTTTATTACCATGTGATTATTATATTTATCTTTCCTGCCAATATTTAGCCATTTTTATTTTCCATCTTTAAAAATCCAGCTGGTCCATTAACACATTTCATCCGTTTTTCTTAACTAATTTTGTAGCATCAGAAATTTCGGGGAAAGAGAGAGAGAGAGAGAGAGAGAGAACTATAGGTCACTAGGACTCCGACTCTCTCTCTCTCTCTCTCCCGGAAGCGATATGGTGTAATAATGGGATGAGGACAGGGGACAGGGAAGGGGGAAGGGAAGGGGGGAGGAGGAAGGGAGGGGACGGAGATAGGAAAAATGTGAACAACAACAACAGTAAGAAGAAGAAGAAGAAGAAAAGAAGAAGAAGAAGAAGACGATGATGATGATGATAATGATGATAATGATGATGATGATGATGACGATGATGATGAAGAAGAAGAAGAAGACGGAGAAAGTAACTACTACTACCACTACTACTACTACTACTAGCTACTACTACTACGACTAATAATAATAATAATAATAATAACAATAATAATAATAATAACTCAAACCACCCTCAATTCCATGCAACAAAAACTCCATCGTAAAGAAACAACTCTATATTCACTTCACTCTAACTTGGCCTAGAATTGCCATCTCGCCATCACGAATGCTGGATAGTAGCAAGAGATTAACACTACTATATGGGACTAGTCACGAAGAAGTGCTATGGTAAGGATGTAGTGTCGTAGTACTATATTGTTTTGCCATAGAGATACGTGAAATAAGCTTTGAAAAAAAACAAACGACGAATATCTGGATCAGGTTAAGGTAAAATGAGTATAGTAAATCCACGAAAGGTAATCATCATCATCATCATCATCATCACTGTCATCATAATCATCATCACCACCTTCACCATTATTATCATCATCATCACCATCATCATCATCATTATCATCATCATCATCATCATCACCTTAACTATCAAAAGTATATCTGCTGCAATGGGCGTAACAATAAAAAAAGAAAAAGTGAAAGACCGACAATAGTGACATCAACAGAAAGCGAAAATTATAAAAATAATCAGTATCTCAACTAACATAAATCTTTCTCTTCTTCAGGCCGCCTCTTCTCTCTCTCTCTCTCTCTCTCTCTCTCTCTCTCTCTCTCTCTCTCTCTCTCTCTCTCGCCTTTAATGCAATGATTCAACAATAATAATATCCATCGAACAACAGCAGTAATAACAGAAAAACAATAGTAACAAAGAGGTGATAATAACAGCATCCTCTCTCTCTCTCTCTCTCTCTCTCTCTCTCTCTCTCTCTCCAGCAGCCCTCCTCCTCTCTCTCTCTTTCTTTAATCCATTCCATTTGCCTGGACTTACGCTTCTGTGCACCACCCCAGCGTCTTCCCTCCTCTGATCCCAATCTTTGCATCCTCTTTATCTGGCTAACAGCATCTTCAATCCTTTGCCATGGCCCCCCTCCCTCCCTGCCCTCTTTTTTTTTTGACGTGTGTGTGTGTGTGTGTGTGTGTGTGTGTGTGTGTGTGATTTTATTTATCCAACTGGTCACCCCCCTTCCCTTTTGATATCTCCCATAGTTTTCCAGTGTGTGTGTGTGTGTGTGTGTGTGTGTGTGTGTGTGTGTGTGTGTGTGTGTGTGTGTGTGTGTGTGTGTGATTTTATTTATCCAACTGGTCACCCCCCTTCCCTTTTGATATCTCCCATAGTTTTCCAGTGTGTGTGTGTGTGTGTGTGTGTGTGTGTGTGTGTGTGTGTGTGTGTGTGTCCATCTACCTACCTGCCTGTCAACCTGTCTGTCTGTCTGTTCATCAAAATAACTGTTTTCTTGTTTAAATGTTTCTCCCCATCTCTCTCTCTCTCTCTCTCTCTCTCTCTCTCTCTCTCTCTCTCTCTCTCTCTCTCTCTCTTTTTTCTCTCTCTCTCTCTCTTCTGTACATACAAAAATACAAAACGTTCACATGTATGCACACAACCTCTCTACCTACGCAACAAAAACTCAGTGCTATGTACACACAACTTTCACATTGCTCTTCCTGTAGAAACGCTCATGAGTACACACAAAAACGTTCATGGATACCGTACTTACATACACGCTGAAACCCACACACAAAAACGATCACGAAGAAGGAATCCCAGTACCCCGTTCATTGATAATAATGTACTGTACGTATTTTACACACACACACACACACACACACACACACACACACACACACACACACACACACACACACACACACACACATTTGCTGACAGTGCACCTCAACAAAACAGTAACGTGTATACCTATTTCCAATTACTGAAACCGTTCTTGCGTGCACATAAAAACGCTCATGAATATCGTACTTACACAAACACTGATGGGTGTACACAGAAACGGTCACGAAATTTGCACTTACACAAAATGGGTGCACACGAAAACGGTCACGAATGTACACCTACACGAACATTGGTGGGTGCACAAAAACGGTCACGAATCCTGCACGTACACGACCAATGATGGGTGCACACGAAAACGTTCCTGAACACACTGAAGGTTACTTACACAAAATGGGTACACACACAAAGCTCATGAATTCTGTACTTACATAAACGTGTTTGTGTGTTTGTTTACAGAAGCGTCCACGTCCTGAAAAAGACCAGAATAAATACAGTAAATCAAACATAAATACATAAATAAATAGATAAATTCATAGATACAGTATACTCCTAAATACACAATGCCTTCAACAAAAGTATATCCCCAAGACTGCTCCCACGTTTTACCCCATGTTTAATCTACCTACCTATCTATATTTCTATCTATAGCCAGACGTCTTAATCCCGTGAGGGGTGGCAACAAAAAAAATCGCCTCCATGTCGTCCTGTCCCCTGCCATTATGCTGCCCTCTCCCCAATTCACACACCCCTTTCTCATATACAGAACCTCTCCACTCCATCCCTCTATGCTCCAACTTTTTACACCATTTATAAACACTGATAATACGCCTTATACTCTTACAAATCATTCGCTAACTCTGTTTCACTTATTTTCTAACTGCCATTCAGTATAATCACTACAACTCCCCTCCTCCACAAAAAAAAAAAATCCTATCTAATTTGAAAAAGAGGACCGTATGAAAATGGCCACACTATGATAACATTTTTTTGGAAGACGAAAATTTGTGTTCTGTTGTGGCTCTACTTAGGTATTTACATCTATAGATATATACATAACTGCTTCATTAAAAATCAGATATGAGAGAACAGCTTGTGAATCAACTACTATTTATTTACAGGGTAGTTTTACTTGTATACTTTCTCTGATACAAGTCTACAGTTTTCAGCAATTTTTCGTGTTAAAAGAAATTCAGTTGTTTTATACAGAGCGGGCATAAAAAAAAAAGCAATCATTCCTGACTATATATTTTCTATATAACGCCTACACACACACACACACACACACACACACACACGAAAAATAACATTCCAACATAGAAAACCTGTGCTGCAACCTCTTCCATCCAAGAACATATCTTTTTTCTAATATTCTTGGTATCTACAGACAACTTTATTTCAATTAAGAAAGGCCTCTGTTCAGAGAGAGGAAGAGAAAGAACTAACCAATCCTGTTCGAAAAAATATATCCTTATAGAAATAAAATCATATCGAGACAGCAAGAATAAAAATCAGTCAAGCACTTCCAAAAATTCAACCAAGCACTTCCAAAAATTCAGCCAAGCACTTCTAAAAATGCAGCCAAGCACTTCCAAAAATACACTCAAGCACTTCCAAAAATTCAGCTAAGTACTTCCAAAAATTCAACCAAGCACTTCCAAAAATTCAGCCAAGCTCTTCCAAAAATTCAGCCATGCACTTCCAAAAATATACTCAAACACTTCCAAAAATACACTCAAGCACTTCCAAAATGCACATATCTAACAAGAAATTCCTTTAAATAAATACAAAAATTGTTCAAAAATTTTGGAAATATCCCCACTGCTCAAAAAAAAAAAAAAAGTGACCTTGCTCCTTTCATTCCAGTCACGCTTTTTATAGTAGTAGTAGTAGTAGTAGTAGTAGTAGTAGTAGCAGTAGTAGTAGTATGCTCTTGTCAGACACTTTATTATTTATTTTATTTATTTATTTATTTACTGGCGAGGCCCCTAGCTGAGACGAAACTAATAAAGGCCACATCTAACCCCTTCAGTACAAGAGGCGTATCCCAAGCTGAATAAAATCGTCTGATAACAAGAATAAAGTAAAAAGGGCTCCCCGGGTTGAAGGAAATAAGGTGAAATACGCAAGACAAAATCTTAAAAAAAAAAAAAAATGCTAGGGAGCCTCCTACGCCACAAGAAATTCTCTTCAAATAAGATGCAAGGAAAAAAGAAACAAAAAAATATATGTCCACAAGAAAATCCCTTCAAAAACCATGCAAAAAAAGAAACAAAGGAATATAATATGTCCCAGTCCACAAAAAAATCGCTTCAAATAACAGGAAATAATATATACCAAAAAATAAAATGAAAAACGCTATATGCCACTAAAAAAAACTGACCAAATGAAAAGAAAAATACAGAATAACATAGTTGGAAAAAAATGTTCATCACTCAAAAAAAAAAATCCCTTCAAATAAAAAACAATCAAAATACAAAAATACAAATGAAAACAATGTCCTTGGCCTCAAGAAATTTCCTAAAAAAACACACACACAAAGAAAACTAAAAAAATAATCCAGGGCCAAAGAAATAAATCCCTACAAAGACGAACAGAAATATATAAAAACAAAATAAATCCCTACAAAGAAAAACAGAAATATATAAAAACAAAATAAATCCCTACAAAGAAAAACAGAAATATATAAAAACAAAATAAAGCCCTACAAAGAAAAACAGAAATATATAAAAACAAAATAAATCCCTACAAAGAAAAACAGAAATATATAAAAACAAAATAAAGCCCTACAAAGAAAAACAGAAATATATAAAAACAAAATAAATCCCTACAAAGAAAAACAGAAATATATAAAAACAAAATAAAGCCCTACAAAGAAAAACAGAAATATATAAAAACAAAATAAATCCCTACAAAGAAAAACAGAAATATATAAAAACAAAATAAATCCCAACAAAGAAAAACAGAAATATATAAAAACAAAAGTGATAAATGTCCTACGCCATAAAAAAAGAATCCGCCGATAATAAAAAAAATGAAGTTGAAAAATGTCCTAAGCCAAAATAAACGTCCTACCCATCAAAAAAAAAAAAAAAAAAATCCTAAACTAAAAAAAATAAAAAATAAAGCTGAAAAATGTCCTACGCCAAAAAAATAAGCGTTTTACGCCAAAATATAGCTGTCCAATGCCACAAAAAATGTATGTCCTACGCAAAAAAAAATGTCCTACGCCGCAAAAATAAATAAATAAATAAAATCCCTTACAAATACTATACTGTACATAAAAAGTAAAAAAAAAATAAAAATACTATATAAAAAAAGTTAAAAAACAAAACATTGCACCATAGAGCGGCCACCCTTTTAAAGCCTCAATGCTGCAAGAGAACAATCGTCTTTGCCAAGGTCCCCCAATGGGTCCACTGGGGCGATTTTTGCGCTGATATTCGCTGGTCGTGTGTGTGTGTGTGTGTGTGTGTGTGTGTGTGTGTGTGTGTGTGTGTGTGTGTGTTTTACCCCGCTTAAAAATGGCGAAAGAGGTTGAGAGGAAGGAGGTAGGGAGCAGAAAAGGGACTGAGGTGGGGAAGGGGTTGGGGAAAGGAGTGGGGGGAATTTTGTGTAAGGGAAGTAAGAAAGTGTATGAGAAAGGGTGGGACAGGAGGGGGTTGTGGGGTGAGGGTGGAAGAGAGAGAGAAGGGGAAGGGGTGTGATGAAAGAGGGAGGGTGTAAGGGGTGAGGGAGGGAGATTCTATGGGGAACGGGGGGAGAGAATGGGGAGAATGGGGGAAATAAAGGGAGGGGGAATGAGTGTGAAGGGTACTGTATAACTGAAGAGGGAGAGAGGGGATTGTGTAAGGGATGGGGAGAGGAATTATGAGGGGAAGGTGGAGGACAGGAACAGAGAGGCTCTGAGGGGAGATGGGGGGATGTGGATTGCGTGAGGGGTGAGAGAACAACACTGAGGGGAAAGGATGAGGGAGAGGAGGAGGCAGCGAGGACCTGTGTGTGTGTGTGTGTGTGTGTGTGTGTGTGTGTGTGTGTGTGTGTGTGTGTGTGTGTGTGTGTGTGTGTGCAGTGTTTGTGTCTGTGTCCGCCCCACCAATTTTTAAAGAAATGCCACACAAGGCGCGTTGTCTCATCCCCAATTCCGTCACCTTCAAAACAAACAAAACCATTCCGTCAAGCAAGCCCCGGAAAACAACTTGGCAATTTTTATTTTACCATTCCTCCAACCAAACACCGAAAAACAGCAATGGCAATATTTTTTTACGACGGTTTTCTGGCAACTTTTCTAGGCAACTCGATTTGGTGACTACTTTTCCTGGTCACTGTAATTTCGAAGCCCTTTTGTCTCGACTACTTTTGTCACTTTTATGCAAGATTTATTTCTGATATTAATTTTTTGCTACCTCTACATCATTTGGCCAAGTTGGGAGTAACTTTTTTTAATTAAATTTCTTATTTATTTATTTATTTATTTAACTTAACTATTTATATTTAGCGATGAGGTTACGTAATCTCCATTAAGTCTTTCACAACCCGATTTTCTTTTAACGAGCTACATAAAACTGTTCTAAGATAGCAAAAGTAAAATCACATACACATATGAGTCATCGGAGTGAAAAGACTTTAAAAAATTGCCAGGAGAGTGTCACCAAAGCAGAGTTGCCAGGGACGTACTCGCCACGAAAATCGCTAGTGTGACATCACCAATTTTTAACAATCAAGAAAAAAAATACGAAAGCCAAGCCCCCCTCCAAAAAAAAAAAATCCATCACGCAAGCCAAGCCCCCCGCTCAAAAAAAAAAAAAAAAAAATCACGCAAGCCAAACCTCCACAAAAAAAAAAAATCCATCACACAAGCCAAGCCCCCCCCCAAAAAAAAAATCACGCAAGCTCCCCCTAAAAAAAAAAAAAAAATCACGCAAGCCAAACCCCTCTCCTCCCCCCCAAATAAAAAAAAATCACATAAAGCCAAGCCGGACAAAACCGCTATGGCCATTTTCATCAGGTTTCATTTAGTTGCCGGGAAAAGCTGGCCACCAAAGTCAGTTGATGGGGGAAGTTGCCAAGGCGGAGTTGATGGAAAAGGTTGCGGAGTTAAAGTTGCCGCGGAAAAGTTTGGTGAGTTTTAGCTGTTGGAAAAAAAAAAAAAAAAAAAAAAAAGTCATTGAGTTTTTGTTGCTAGGGAAAAAAAGTTATTATTATTTTTTTTTTTTAAAGCTCCAATACGGTGGCGTCATTTTTATTCAGTTCTGGATGCTCCCTAACGCCTCTTCCTTAGCGATTTACTTTTTGATATGGATGGTTAATATCCTTTTGTAGGTTACTTATGCAGAGTATGGCGCTATTGGACAGCAAGGAGTAATAAGCAAAAATAAATCGCTTGAGAAAAGGTATTAAGGAACGGATGGGAATAAGAGCCAAGGAGTCCGCATCTAGCCCCTTCAGTTCAAAACGCCTCTCCATAAAATCTTCTAAAAATAATCAGACAAAAAAAAAGTCATCGGGCTGAAGTGGTTAATGTTACTGCCAAAAAATTAAATGAGTTTTAGCAGTTGAGGAAAAATGACTGCGGAAAAATGATTGGGGAAAATTATTCAGGAAAACAATGACTGACGAAAAAAAATGCTGGGGAAAATGATTGAGGAAAACTGAGGAAAGATATTGAAAAAAATGACTGAGGAAAAATTACTGAGTTTTAGATAGGAAACCACAGGGAAAAAAGATAATTATTTAAAATATCTTCAATCCGAGACGTCACTAACTTCATTTTTACTACTTTTGAGGTATTGGAGAAGTTGTCCGCTGTTTGAAAGGTCGCGAGTTCGATCCTAAGCTGTGGCAGGGAGCAGTTTGATTATATAAATTTCGTTAAAGTAAGAACTATCCATTTTCCACAAGACTCACAGACAGGTTTTTAAAAATATACATAACACCCATTTAATACTATCCTACCAGTCCTGCATGAGGTTTGTATTTAATATGAACAGTGGGTATTAGCCCTGAAATGGTAACATGTGAAGGTGTGTCATACGTAGGTGGACAAGTGGGCTTTAGGGAACAGACTGTCTATTCCCGGAGACGAACACAGTAAGCAGAATAATGTTATTTCATTCCAAATTCCTCCACTTGTTCCTTTATATCTCTTAACCTTCCCGTCAGTCCCCCTTCACTTCTCCAAAATTTCTCTCTCTTTCTTCTCTCCTCTCGTCTCCTCTCCCTTCCTAATCCCCCTCCATCTCTCCATACCTGCCTCCATTGTCTCCTCCACACTTCACTCTTCTCCACAATCCCTCTCCACCCTTTCCTTCACTCTCCTTTCCTCTCCTCATTATGGTATACTATCAACTACCTCACCCACACTCATTTCTCTCTCTCTCTCTCTCTCCGTTTTTCATATTCCCTTCCTCCTAACCCCCTCACTCCCCATCTCCTAGCCAATGAGGTGGTGGGGGTTAAGAGAGACCTCATAAACCCTACCTACTCTCCCCTCACCACCACCCACCCATCCCTTCCCCTCCCCTCTCCTCCCTTCTTCTCATCCTCACCTACCCCCTCCCTTTCCCCTCTCCCCACCTACTCCCTCCATTCCTCTCCTCCCTACCCATCCTCTTCCCTTTCCTAATCCCCTTCCCCTCACCTCCACCCTCACCCTCCATTTCTCACTCATCCCCTTCTCTTTACCTCTCACCTCTTATTCCCCTTCCCTCTTTCTCCCTCGTCTCCTTCTCTTCCCTTTCTCTCTTACCTCCTCCCCTTTCCCGTTTCATCTCCTCTTCTTTCTCCTTTCCCCTCCCTTTTTCCCCTCCCAGTTCCCTTTCACATTTCAACCCCGACCTCCTCCTCCTTTCATCCCTTCCTCACTCTTCTCATACTTTCTTCTCCACCTTCCTTTTCACTTCTGTTCCTCTCATCCCGTCCCCTTCTCTTTCCTACTCTCATCCCTTCCTTTTCCCTTCTTTCTTTTTCATTCGTCTCATACTTCCTCCGCCCTTCCTCCTCTTCGTGCCCCTCTAATCCCTCCTCCACCTCCTCTTTACCTGCATCTTCCCCCTTCCTGCTTGTTCTATCCTTGTCTTTAACTTACAGAATAGTTTTGTTAGCAATAAACTTCCCTACACCAAAGAGCCACAAAAGGAAGAACAGGTCTATTGCTGTTTGCTTTCCTTTGTTCTCCTTTGTACCCCCTCCTCCTTCTCTCCTCCCCTCTCTTTCCTTCCCCTTATCTCCTCCTCCTCTCACTTCCCCTCTCCTTACCTCCTCCTCTTCCTCCTCCCTGCCTCCTTCACCATTCCGTCTCATCCCTTCCCCTCTCACCCCTTTCTCTTCCTCTTCCCTTATTCTCTCCTCTCCTCCTCCTCTTCCTCCTCCTCCTCCTCCCCCTCTCCCCTCTCTCCCTCAACTCTTACGACCCCAGGCTTGGCTAACTCGGCTCAATCTCCGTTATTGTCTTGCGTCCGGCCTTTACGATCTTCCTCTCTTACGATCTTACTCTCTTTCTCTCTTACGATCTTGCTCTCTTTCTCTCTTACAGTCTTGCTAACTTCCTCTCTTACGATCATTCTCTCTTCCTCTCTTTCTCTCTTCCTCTCTTACGATCTTGCTCTTTTTCTCTCTTACGGTGTTCCTCTCTTCCGATTTTGCTCTCTCTCTCTCTCTCTCTCTCCCTCCCCTATCTGCTCTTCCTCTTACGATCGTGGTCTATTGCAATCTTCTCAGGATCATTCTAAACGCCTTTCTTTCTAGGGATATTTCTCTGTCACGATCTTTCTTATTAATGTTCTCTCCTGCTCTCTCTCTTTTTCTCTTCCTTTCTCTCAGACTTCCCCCCTGACTCTCTTGCTCTCTCTTACAATCATCCTTTTACTTTCCTCTCTTGCAATATTACAGCCTTCCATTCTTGTCTACCTTGCAGTCTTCCTCTCTTGCAATGTTGCGATCTTCCTCTCACAGGGGAGTTGCTGGGGAGTGGTCACAGTACTGAGCTAGCAATTCAGATAAGGCAGCTACGAACAGCACAAGAGAAGCACAGTACCCAAGTGGTGGCAAGCGACTGATATTACCGGGACGTCATTTGGGTTAACAATCTTAGCAGTGTCCCGTAAGCCCACCGACATGGGGGAAAAAAAAAAAAAAAAAAAACTACCTTTTATTTGTATAATAAAAAGGACACTTTCGGAAAATGCGGTGAGCTAGCATACTATACCCATTTCACTCTAACTTGGCCTAAAATTACCCTCTCTCCATCTTGAATGCTGAGTTGCAACAATAGACGAAGACCTGAATATGATAATAGTCATGAAGAAGTGCTATGTAAAGGAATTATAGACATGGTATTGTCTGTTTCCGCCATTCAACATTGTGAAATAAGCTGCAAAAGAATGGAAATCTGGGCCAAGTTGCAAAGAAATGAGTATAGAATTGTGGGCAGAAGACAGTGACAGACAGCAGGCCATCAGATAAAATAGACAGACGGTGAAATGAGGATGGGGGGCGGGGAGTAGACAGTGCTATGGTGTAGGTTTAAGTATTCATTAATGCTATATACCGAGCGTGCAATGAAATCAGTACCCAAGAGGTGACATGTGAGTGACAGAAGGTAATGTCAAAGGGGGGGAACGGACGGGGAAGGAGAGACACAAGGCACAAACGATGAAACAGAAGATGAAAATTAAGAAGGAAAATCTTCTTCTTGAGATGTAGTTCCTGTACAATCTTTCTAACAATTTTCCTCTTACGGTATTCCTTGTAATCATTCTCTCTTACGATCTTGCTACCTTACGAACGTCAATTCTTGTGTTCTTGGTTTATCACGATATTCTTTTCTTACGATCATCCTATCTACGATTCAACTCTTGCCATCTTGTTCGTTTTCTATCTATCTATCTATTGCCAGACGCCTCAATCCCGTTTGGGGTGGCCACAAACAAATCGCCTCCAAGTCGCCCTGTCCCCCGCCATTTCACTGCCCTGCTCCCAACTCACACCCCCCTCTCTCATATACCTCTCCACCCCATCCCTCCATCTCATCCTCGGCCTCCCCCTCCCTCTTCCCCCCTCCACCTCACTCACATACACTCTCTTCGTCAGTCTTTCACCCTCCATCCTCTCCACATGGCCAAACCACCTCAGTGTGTTCCTCATAACACTTCCTCTCACATCCACATCCACACCACAACGCTCCTTTATATCCTCATTCGTCAGCCTGTCTCTCCACGTGACTCCACAGGCTCCTCTTAAATAATTCGATTTTACTTTTTCAGGATCTTCCATTATGATCTTAGTTTCCGCGATCTTCCCTTCCTACGATCTTTCTCTCCCAGTACTCTCCCTCCCTCTCTATCTGCTCTCTGTCTTCCTATCTCACAGTCAATCTCGCTCCGTCCCCCTCCTACAGTATTCCTCTCTTACGATCTCCCTGTTTTCCTCCCTTGCTTTTATCTCGCTTGAACAAAAACAAAATATACAAACTTGCGGCACACGAGAACAACCATATAACTTTAACACCGAGAACAAAAGAACAATAACAGCAAACACAGCAACACAAGCACTATAATAAACCTCCACAACACCATCTCATCACCACCATGCCATCACCACCAAGTCATTACCATTTCATCACCACCATCTCATCATCACCACCACGTCCCCACATCATCACCACCACACATCAACAACACCATCTCATCACCACCACATCATCATTACTTCGTACCACAACATGCAATACTTCACACAAAATTTAATACAGGGTTTATTATCAACACAGACAATCTATTCATCTATTCCCAGAGCCGACCCGAGTATCTCCACGCTCCTGTCTCTGCCAAGTAATTCTACGTTTGGTATGCATAGATAAGGGGATTATAAAAGATACTGAACTAGTAGTAGTAGTAGTTGTAGTAGTAGTAGTAGTAGTAGTTGTAGTAGTAGCAGCAGCAGTAATAGTAGCAGCAGTAGTAGTAGTAGATGAACAATAACAGCAACAAGTAGTAGTAGTAGTAGTAGTGGTGGTGGTGGTGGTGGTGGTGGTGGTGGTGGTGGTGGTGGTGGTAGTAGTAGTAGTAGTAGTAGTAGTAGTAGTAGTAGTAGTAGTAGTAGTAGCTGTTGTTGTTGTTGTTGTTGTTGTAATTGTGGTTGTAGAGTAGTTGTTGTAGATTTAGTTGTTGTTGCTGTTTTTTTTTATAGTCGCACGTACTGAAATGTGAACTCAATAAACCGCAGGCTAAAGTTGCCCTTCTCCTGTACCTCACCTTCCTCCTTTTGGGTGACAGGGAGTTCAGGGACATTTGTATAACCGGGCAGTCGAGCCACCCGGGTATATCAGTGTCACGACATGAAGGCGTCCCTCTCCAGCACCGTTGCAGAAAGAAAAAAAAAAAAAAGGTGAATATACAAATGATTCAGTACTCAACCCCTCCCCCTCGAAATGATGATGATGATATGATGATGATAATAATAATAATAATAATAATAAGTAATAATAATAATAATAAACTGACAGAATTTAACCCTCTAATGATGGAGACAACTCGTGTGTTACCGCTCAACCCAGACGATTCGGATGTACTACGTGAGTCACAGAAGCCGCAGTATTAAGTCCATCACCATTAACCCTCTCACGATAGAGAAAGCTCTAGGTCTCCTCCAGCCAGCACTAGACGATTTTATTCAGCTGGGAGTGTCACAGAAGCCTGAGAATTAATGACGTAAAAAAAGAAAGAACACAAGGCTGAATGCAAAATACGGAGGGGAAAAAATACATATACGAGTCGAAGAAATAAAAGACCTCGATGACTAAGAATGGTGCTTGAGAGAAATGTTCGGGTCATCCTGTTAATTACTCTCTCTCTCTCTCTCATACACAACGCCAACTTCCCTATCTATGTAAATTTCGGCGTAATATTTCCACACACACACACACACACACACACACAAAACCAAACTCGCTGTTACTCACATCGGTACGAAAAATACCAAATGGTTTTCCCAGCAAAGTAATTTTTCATGCCAAGTTTCTTCCACATCTATCATATTTAAGTCGGAATTATTCACTCATTCTTATTACTGGGATTTATGCTTACCATTAAGAACTTATTTCATGTTTATATCTTCAAAATAGTCGAAGAATTAGCTGGAAATGTGACCTTGTATTACTTTTAAACATTGTAAGATTTTGAAACCTATCTCAATCACCGTAACTGGCATGAATTCCGTGTAAACAAAGAAAATACAGAACAAAGAAATAAAGAAAAAAAAGGAGAGGAGCAAAGAGAAACACGGAAATGAGGACAAAACATAAATGGACGGTCTTGCTCTGCGCCTTAATGTCTCTTGTTGCTCTCCCATATCAAAGAACAACTGCAACGCTTCATAATGATAGACGCAGTAACCAGCCGAAAAAAAAAAAATGCGATGAGAGAGAGAGAGAGAGAGAGAGAGAGAGAATCAGGGAGTCTGCGGGGTTCGTTGTGGTGTGTCATTTCCTAGATGCAGAGAAAGACACAAAGGGTTAGTATAAGTATAGAGTGCCCCATCGAACAGGCAGCGAATTTTTTTTATCATGTCATCAAACGTAATATTAAACCCATATATATTAATATCAAAGCCTCTCCCACTCCTACCCTCTCCATCCCCTGAACTCCGTCACCCTCTTACCATCCTCCTCTCTCCGCTTACACCCCCCACCTCCCTCCCCCTTAGTGTACTTCCCCCTCCCCTCCTCCCTCTTCGCCTCCCCAAGATTTTTTTTTTTTTTTATGCGAGGAAGAAGGAACCAAAGGCCATGAGCCCGCAACAACAGTTCCCTCCAAGAGAAAAACAAAATACAACAGAGAGCCAAATTCAAGATCTACTCATGAATCCTCGGAACCCTGAGTCGGTTTCCTTGGGTTCACACACACATAGGTGGAATGGACTGATGAGAGTTCTGAGGTGTCCTACAAGTTCAACTCAAAAATCATTATATTTAAGTAGTGTGCTATATAGAAGTGGACGTATTCAGTAGCAGATTCAGAAGACATGTACTTTTCCAGTCGATTTTACAAGGTTAGTACTGGATCACTGTTTATTACGTTGGAAGACAATTTTCTTCATACATTTATAACTAACGTGAAGAAATGCTCAACTTCATGGAGTGGAATTGCTTACCAACACCTTTATAACCATTACCTCAATGCATAACTCGACCGATCTACTGATATACGTTTTTCGACAGCCATATTATAATGTCCTTTAATATTGCAAACGAAATGAACACTCGAGATTTGTTGTTAAAAGTTGAAAATATTGACGCTGTTAATTTTCAAAATATTGGCACAAATCAATTTCCAGCAAGAAAAAATCATGTAAAAACAACTGACAAAAATTACTACAAATGCTGAACAATGACTCGATCTGAAAAAAAAAAAAAAAAAAAAAAAAAAAAAAATCGTCACCCCTTGCGTACGGTACGCTGAAATATTATCTACGTATAATTGTTTTAATGTATTACTTGGCTGCACTCCCAAAACCTTTCTATACTTTATTAATTTGTACCAATGTTTTCTTGTGGTCTGTATCAATCAATTTACCTGTCTATCTGGGGGCCGTATTTATAAACTTTCCTCGTTTGTGTGCAAGATTGCCTTGTATTTTTTCCTTGTCTCCTACGCTTCTCATAAAGCAACGTAGGATTGGATGATGGATGGATGGACGTTCAGCACCCCCCCCCCCTGCCATACTTCAGAAGCAAACTAAAATGAAGGGTAAAGGGTGAAATGCAACCGAACAAAGAATATATGACATTAATTCACTGCTATGGCGACAGGTTGATGGACAATAATTGGTCAGGCTCTGTTAAGCATCTCCCGTAGGCTCACTGGCTAGCCCCGACTTCCTGTTTAGATCATACATCGGCTTTTGATTTCCCAATGCTATTTTCAAAGATTAGTTTCTCTCCCTCCCTTTGCCTATATGCATTTAATTGGTCGGCTGCGATAACCACGGAAGAGACAGGTTAGTTAATCTTGAATCCACAGAACATAAACTCATTCATGCGAGACAGCTACAAAATTTAAACGTACTTAGGCTACCACGTAAATCGGGGACGCGGCATAACATTTACGGCGCTGTCTATACATTCAAATATTAATTAACTACTTCCACAACATCCAGGGGTATTCAGCAGGTATGAGAAACACAAAGTACATAAATAATCGCACTAATACCTTTCAAAGCGACGAAATTATGTCAGACGAGCACAGTGTCACAGTACCGGGCACTAGACATTGTAACAAATAAACAAACGAGTCTCTCAAGTGTTTGATATCGTCCTCCGAGGTAATTTTCTTATATTTACTTAATCTACACAACAGTGAAATGTGGGAAAAGCATACATTTTAGTCATTAGGGCTAATTTCGTTTAAACTTCAGTTTTCGTCGAATAATGTTGCTTAAAGAAGTTATAAATAAATGTTTTCTAAAAGATTCTCAGGTTAGTGAGAATTAGGTTTCCTTCTCATGTGTCCAGCTGACTTATTCCCACGGCTTTCATTTGCACTCGCCTGTATGTACTCGGAATTTCATTATTCTTTCCTCTTTTCTTTTCTTTTTCCTTCCCGTCGTTAGGTCTAGAGTATTCTCATACCTCCTCAAGCCAAGGATGCTTTTTTTTGTTTTATTCTTAGTACCTCCAGACGAATAAGTTCAGCTTAAGGGAGATTCCCGAACGGGAGACGCAAGACAATTTGGAGAGGCCTTCCGCAGGTCTTCATCATGATACTACGCATGCGCGGAAACCTACCTGGAGGGTGGGGGGTTGGGGGGACGAAAACCTGGGGGAACTTTGCTTACTCAGACCCCCCCCCAACACACACACACCCATCGCATATATTTCACGTCGCGCCGTCCATATTTGCTCATTTCTAGGAAAAGCTGAATTTGAACATTTTTGAAGTAACTAGTGTTTTAGCACCTGCGCATTTTAGAGACGGGGGCTCCGGCAGTGAGCTTCAGTATATGAGGAGTTACATATTACCACAAGTACAGTTTTTTCTCCTTAACCTGGCCCAGATATTCGTTCTTTTGTAGCTTATTTGGGGTAGTTCAGTGGCAAAAAAAAGACGATGCTACTGCTCTACGTCCTTTCCATGGCACTGCTTCGTGACCAGCACCTTACTCTGATATTAATCTTTTGTTACAACTCAGTATTCAAGATGGAGAGATGGCAATATTAGGCTAAGTCAGAGTGAAAAGAGTATAGACATCCCAAAACTGAAAAAAACAAAACAAAAAACAAAGGCAGGGAGACAGAAAAAGCATAATGGTCCAAATTGTGCAGAATTGGATAGTCCGGGATAGAAAGGGATAGTCTGAGTTAAAAAAAAAGGATAGTATGGGATAGAAAGGGATAGTCTGAGTTAAAAAAGGATAGTATGGGATAGAAAGGGATAGTATGGGATAGAAAGGGATAGTATGGGATAGAAAGGGATAGTATGGGGTAAAATGGGTTACTTTGAGGCAGAATGGTAAATTGTAGAGCAGGATAGTCTGAAATAGTAAGAGCCCGTGACAGGGGGATAAGATGGGATAGGCTGGAACAACTGAGGATAGTAAAGGATAGAGTAGATGAGGATAGTAAGGGATAGAGTAGATGAGGATAGTAAGGGATAGGGTAGATGAGGATAGTAAGGGAAAGGATAGCTGACGATAGTGTGGGTCAGAGTAGGTGAAGGTAGTAAGGGATAGAGCATACGAGAATAGTGTGGATTGGATAGTGGGATAGGTGAAGGTAATGGAATAGTGTAGTGTAGGATAGTTTTGTGTGGGATGCATAGTATAGCAGGTGTGGGTGAGAGGATAGAGTAGTTGTGAATAGGACTGTGAGGTGGATAGTAGGATAGTGTGGGAAGGACAGTAGGATAGTGTGGGAAGGATAGCAGGATAGTGTGGATAGGATAGTAGGATAGGTGTGGGTAGGATAGTAGAATAGGTGTGGATAGGATAGTAGGATAGTGTGGATAGGATAGTAGGATAGTGTGGATAGGATAGTAGGATAGCGTGGATAAGATAGTAGGATAGGTGTGGGAAGGATAATAGGACAGTGTGGGAAGGATAGTAGGATAGGTGTGAGAAGGATAGTAGGATAGTGTGGATAGGATAGTAAGATAGTGTGGATAGGACAGTAGGATAGTGTGGATAGGACAGTAGGATAGGCGTGGGTAGGATAGTAGGATAGATGTGGGTAGGATGGTAGAATAGGTGTGGATAGGATAGTAGGATAGGTGTGAGGAGGATAGTAGGATAGTGTGGATGGGATACAAGGATAGGTGTGGGTAATGGTGGGGAGGTGATTAAGGTGGATAGGATGGGGTTTTCAATTTGTCGGGGTGATGGATAGTGGGGGCAATTACTGTGTTTACCCCTCCCCCCCTCCACACCACGCACACACTCTTATACGCACACACACATATACGCACAGAGAGAGAGAGAGAGAGAGAGACGCACATACGCAGCACCAGCAGCTACACACACACACACACACACACACACACACACACACACACACACACACACACACACTGTACTGGCACATACATACACAGATTCATTTACATCTTTACAAATTAACACATCACCCACCACACCACCACATTCACCACACCATCCCTCCACCACACTACAACATTCCCACACCACCACAGTATTAACGCCACAACATGCACCACAATATTTCACATCACTATACCACCACATTCAGCACACAACAAGATTTATCATACCACAACACTATTTCCACCACCACATTCACAACACCACATCACTCACACCACAACATTCATCACACCACAACACTATATTTACACCACCACATTCACCACACCACATCACTCACACCACACCACATCACTCACACCACAACATTCATCACACCACAACACTATATTTCCACCACCACATTCACCACACCACATCACTCACACCACAACATTCATCACACCACAACACTATATTTACACCACAACATTCACCACACCACATCACTCACACTACAACATTCACCACACCACATCACTCACACCACAACATTCATCACACCACAATACTATATTTCCACCACCACATTCACCACACCACATCACTCACACCACAACATTCATCACACCACAACATTCATCACACCACAACACTATATTTACACCACAACATTCACCACACCACATCACTCACACTACAACATTCACCACACCACATCACTCACACCACAACATTCATCATACCACAACTTTATATTTCCACCACCACATTCACCACACCACATCACTCACACCACATTTCACACCACAGCTTTCAGCATTTTCTCTCTCTTCATGACACAAGTAATCTTTCTCTCGTTTTCTTTTTCTTTTTCGTACCCTCATCATTTTCCTTTCAAAATTTCTCATTATTTCATCTTTTTAATATTTTTCTTACAATATTTTTTCATATTCTCCTTTTCCCTTTTTTTTTACAACTTCAGTCTGAGGATTTTTGAAATAATTACAGTTCCCAAATTCAGCTCTAAGTATATATATGTGTCAAATTATATGGATAAGATACGCCTTTCATTCACTTTTTTCGCATGGCTGGACCTGTCTCAAGCTAAATTAAATAATCCATCGAAAATGTGGATAAAATATACAACAGGGCA
Source organism: Coenobita brevimanus (assembly GCF_032717465.1). Taxonomy (NCBI): domain Eukaryota; kingdom Metazoa; phylum Arthropoda; class Malacostraca; order Decapoda; family Coenobitidae; genus Coenobita; species Coenobita brevimanus. The sequence goes on from NC_137012.1 coordinate 26,108,789, forward strand.
TTGTAGTGAAGTGGCTAACCCCTTCAGTTCATTATCCAGCCGGAGGGACAGGTGGGTGGGGAGAGAGCACCTTCTGTCCTATCCTTTTCTTCTCTAACTTTTAACCTGCAAGACCCAATAGTTCCCTGTGGTCTTTGTATCTTTCATTTTCCTCCGCTTTCTTCGATATCCTCTCTTACCTTTCCCTTAGTGTTTCTCTGTCCTCTTCCCCCTGCCCACTCTCTTTCTTTTCTCTCTTTTCCCTCTCCCTCTCCTTCCCCCTCCCCAGTCCTTTCTCTCCCTCTCAATTCTTCCTTTGCCCTTCCTCCTTCAGTACATTACTATCAGATCACCCTTAACCCTTTATCATAAGCTCTATCTTTTTCTCCCTCTCCTTCTCTCCTCTCCCCGTCCCTTCTCTTTCCAGCCATAATCTCCCTTCTTTCTCTCCCTATCCCTCTCTTCATTTCCCTACACTCCCTCTCCCCTCCTCCCCACGCATCATCCCCTATACTCCCCCTCTCCTCCCTCTATTTTCCCCTCTTCCTTCCCCTCCCTTCTCCCCTGTACATAAAAATACCACACGGCCCCTAAACCCTTTATCATTAACCCTACTCATCATTTTTCCCCTTCCCTTCTTATCTTTCCTCTCCCTTTCCTTCCCTCTCTTTCCGCTCTATTCCTATCTTTTTCTTTCTTCTCTTCCTCTCCCTTCCATTCTTTTCCCTTCCCTTCCCTTCCTTTCCCTTCCTTTCCCTTCCCTTCCCCTCCTTCCCTTCCGTATGCACTCATCTATTCTTTGCCTTAACCCCCCTCACCTCTCCCCAGTTTACTTTCTGTTCCTTCCAACTCCTCTCTTCTTTTCCATTTCTTCCCCTTCCCTCCCTCTCTGTTCCCCTCTCCTCTCCCCTCTTCTCAGTATCTTCACATCAGACAAGCCAATACCCTTATCAATAATCCTTTTCCCTATTTTTACTTTCCTTCCCTCCCCTCTCCCTTTCCCTCCCCTCCCCTCTCCCTTCCCTTCTCTCTCCCCAGCAGTTTCCTTTTCAGTCTTTTCTCTCCTTTCTATTCGCTTCCTTTTCGCTCCCTTCCTTCCCTTACTTCCTTTCCCCTCCCTTCTTTTCTCCCCTGCCGCAAACGCAAGGCCGTCCGAATGCTCTCCCCTCTTCACCCCTCCCCTCTCCTCTCCACTCTCCTCTCCCCTCCTTTCCTCCCCTCTCCTCTCCCCAGATACACCCACACTTACACCAGACCACCATACCTCTTAATTATTGGCTTTGTTCTCCAACGCTTTTCCCTCCACATCTTTCTTCTTTGCTCTCCATTCCTTTTCCTCCCTCTCTTCTCTCCATTTCCTTCCCCTCTCCTCCCATACCCTCTCTTGTCCCCCATTTCCTTCCTCACTCCTCCCATCCCCCCTCTTCTCCCCATTCCCTCCCCTCTCCTCCCAGCCCCTCTCTTTTCCCCATTCCCTCCCATCTCCTCCCATTCCCCCTCTTCTACCCATTCCCTCTCCTATCCTCCTATCCCCTGTCTTCTCCTCATTTCCATTCCCTCTCTTCTCCCCATTCCCTCCCCTCTCCTCCCTTTCCTGACTCTCTTCTGCGTCACTTCAATCGTTCACACACCACCATACCCATCATATACGACACACAAGTTTATATTAACCCGCCGAAACCGAAAATAAATCGCTAAGGGAAGGGTGTTAGGGAATTTCCTTGACGACGAGAATACGGACCCCAGACTCCATTCCAGCTGAACAAAATCGTCTGGCACAACACTCTCTTCACTTTAACTTGGCCCAGATGTTCGTCTTTTGCAGGTAATTTCTCGTAGCTCACCGACACAAAGAGAGACAATGCTACGGCTCTACACGCTCCCCTTAGCACTTCTTCGTGACTAGTAGCATATTCTAGCGTTAATCTACTGTATCTAGCCAGCATTCAAGGTGGAGGGAAAGCAGTTTGAGGCCAAGTTAGTGCAGAAGGAGTATAGATAAAACAGAATACGGATGTTGACGAGGCGTGAGAGGAGTGATGGGGAGAGTATTTATAAGATTTAGGACTTTCTCTCAGCTGTTATAAAATCGTCTGGCTTTAGATGGTATAGGGAACGACAGGTAGAGTTGTCCCGAACGTGAGGGGGTTAACTCGACTCGCCAGCCCTATTGTCAAAGGTAACCCGTGAAAAATTAGAGGGGGTTAAAGGCTAAAAGGGTGACTGGATTGACCCTTACTGCCCTTACCCAGAGAGAGAGAGAGAGAGAGAGAGAGAGGGAAGGGGGGAGGGGGGAAAATATTGAAGCACTAATTTTATCGGCCTCCTATGCTACTCTCTCTCTCTCTCTCTCTCTCTCTCTCAGCGAAACGAGGACACGCAACACTTACCCCCTCCCCCTCTCCACCTCGGCCCCCCCCCTCTTACGTCTGGATTCGCCACCAAAATCATTTATCCCGTTAACTCTTCACTCCGAGGACGTAAATTTAGCTACATAATTCCTCTATTTTTTTAAAGTCTATAATAAGTTTAATGGAATAATAAAAAAAAAAGAGTCAAGTAAAAATTATAATCTTGGTCTAAATCAGTTAATTTTATCTGATTTGTAGATTTTTAAATATTTTTTTCATTTATTTTTTGTCAGATTTTTCAACACATTCACACTATCTCTCTCTCTCTCTCTCTCTCTCTCTCTCTCTCGCTCTCTCTAATACTGTTTTTATCATCCATACTTCTACTCAGACCAGACCATATCAACATCTATCACCCCCCCACCCTACCCTCCACAACCTTACCTTCCCTCTCTACCCCCCACAACTCTACCTCCCCACCTTACCACCCACGATCCCACCCCCCACCCTACCCCCCACAACCCTACCTCCCCACCCTACCACCCACAACCTTACCTCCCCACTCTACCCCGCACAACCCTACCCTACACCCTACCACCCTATCACCCCACTACCTTTCCACCCCCACCCTACCCCCCACAACCTTACCCCCACCCTACCCCCATCCCCCGCCACCTACGTTATCACACTATCTCCCTGCCACCTAGCCTTTACCCTCCCTGCCCCCCTATCCCCCTGGCTCTCCTCTCCCTGCCCCCCTATCCCCCTGCCTCTCCTCTCCCTGCCTCCCTATCCCCCTGCCTCTCCTCTCCCTGCCCCCCTATCCCCTGCCACTAACTCAATAAAGGGAGGTGAATGGAGTGGCCGGGGTGGAGAAAGTTTCTGTCTGAGAAATATAATTACTGATGCCTCGGCTCCCTGTAGTGTAGTGCCCCTGCCTGAGAGAGAGAGAGAGAGTTATACTGGAATGAACTATGTTATAAGAGTGCATGGAGACCGAGTGAATAATAATAAAAATAATAATAATAATAATAATAATAATAATAGTAATAATAATAATAATAATAATAATAATAATAATAGTAATAATAATAATAGTAGTAGCAGTATTAGTAGCAGTAATAGTAGTAGTAGTAATAGTAGTAGTAGTAGTAGTAGTAGTAAGAGTAAGAGTAGTAGTGGTAGTAGCAATAATAATAATAATAATAATAATAATAACAACAACAATAAAGCATACAGTAATATCAGAGTGCCAAGTAACAGCATATCATAAGGGGAACCATGATAATATTAATAGTAGAAATACACTACAACAACATTAACTCTTACCGTAACATCAAAGTACAATTCTTAACCTTCCAGTGGGTATAGATTTAGTACATAACTGGAACGCACAGTATTGGTAACGTACGTGGTAATAGTCCATTCTGATTAGTAACGCGGTAACCTTAGAGTATTTGGTAACAGGGGGTAAAGCAGTAACATAAAGGGTATTACTAGAGTGAATGGTAGAGTGAATATCAATAAATCCTGGAGTAATTTTATTTTGAGCAGGGCATTTGAGGTTGTTTGGCCATGTGGAGAGGATGGAGAGTGAGAGACTAACGAGGAGAGTTTATGTGAGCTTAGTGGTGGGAGGAGATGAAGGGGGAGGCCGAGCATGAGATGGAAGGATGGAGTGGAGAGGTATATGAGAGAGGGAGGTGTGAACTGGGGGAGAGCAACGTAATGGCAGGGGACAAGGCGACATGGAGGCGATTTGTTTGTGGCCACCCCTTGCGGGATTAAGGCGTCTGGCTATAGACAGGTAAAGAGATAGATTTGGACAGTGATATTTCGAAATAGTATACTTCTCTGCAAATTGCCAGACAAATGAATCAATATACAAAACCATATGATCCCCAAATTTAATTTAATATGGTTTCACTTTGGTCTTATAAAACTCGTCTATCTATCTATCTATCGAACCGTCTATCTATCTATAGCCAGACGCCTTAATCCCGTTAGGGGTGGCCACAGACAAGTCGCCTCCATGTCGCCTGTCATTACACTGCCCACCTCCCAATTCACACCTCCCCCCTCTCCCATATACCTCTCCACTCCATCCCTCCATCTCATCCACGGTCTTATAAAACTCTTAAAGGATATAAAAGAAAAAGAAAAATGTCTAGAACTATTAATAAAAAAAAACTATATACCAAGTTTGAAGCAGATTGGTGAAGAAATAAAAGAATGACATAAGACAGAAAAGTGGAAAAAAGGAGGGAAAGAGGAAAATGAAGAAAATACAGTAAGTTTCCACACAATGTCCTGGAGACCTAAGAAGAGTGAGATTGATAGAGTTATGGTATACAATAAGAGAGTGCGTGCCTCTAGAGTGCGTGATATTAAAAGTGCGTAACGAAAATCCTGTCTACCGTGTCATCTGAGTGCGTGTTAAATGAGTGCGTTATCAAGAGCCTTCGACAAATTTTAGAGTGCGTGGTAGGAGTGTATAATAACAGAATGCGTTAATATTAAAGTGCGTAATAGTAGAGTGCGTGATAGTAGAGTGTGTAATAGCAGAGTGCGTAATTTCTGAGTGTGTGATAGTAGAGTGCGTAATAGTAGACTGCGTGATAAGGTGTGTAATATCTGAGAGCGTGATAAGGTGTGTAATATTTGAGTGCGTGATAAGGTGTGTAATATTTGAGTGCGTGATAAGGTGTGTAATATTTGAGTGCGTGATAATAAAGTACGATAATATTTACCATAAGTGATGTCTGAGTGCGTTTTCATAGTCCACAATAACAGAGTGTGTTAATGTTGTGTTAGAGTGCGTGCTAATAGAGTGCGTGGCGCCTATTGAGCGCGTGTGTGGGGGGGTAAAAGAGAGGAGGGCGGCAGTGACAGTGACAGACAAACGCACCCGCAGACAGACAGCGCGAGACAGCCAGGGGGTAATTGACAGGGAGACAGAGACAGCAGAGGGGGATGGGGAAGTGGAGGAGAAAGGGAGGAGGGAGACAGGCTGGAGGGAAGAGAGAGAGAGAGAGGGGGTAGGGAGGAAAGAGGAGAAAGAGAAGAGAGACAGGGTGAGGAGAGAAAGATGGAGAAGAGCAGAGAGGAAAAGGAAGAGAGAGGGAGGGGAAAGGAGGAAAGAAGAGGAAAGGGAAAGGAACAAGAGAGAAGAGTGGAGTGGAGTGGAAGGAGAGAGAGAGGGAGAGAGAGAGAGAGAGAGAAGAGAAAGGAGAGGAGAGTGGGAATTAGGGAAAGAAAATATGAGAAAAGATGAAATACAATATGAGGGAAGAAAAAGTGAAGAAGAGAAAGGAAGAAGAAAAAAGAACGATAGAAATAAGAAGGAAGGAAGAAAACGGAAATCAAGGAAGAATGAAAGATGAAAGAAGACATGAAAGAAGGAAGAACGGAAAGCAAAAACAGAAAAAAGAAACAGAAGAAAGAAGGAGGGAAGAGAAGGAATGGAAGAAGGAATGATGGAAGGAATGAAGGAAGAGAAGCACCAGGCTAAAAATCCCCAATCAAGAAGCATGATAGATAAGAGACCCGTCGCGAAGGAAGGGAGGGAGTGAAGGAAGAAGACTAAGGAGGTGAAGGAAATGATGGATGAAGTAGGGAGGAAGGAAAAACTAAAAGGAAGGAACGTATTAAGGAAGGGAAAATGAATGTAGAAAAGCATGGAAGAACGACGTGAATTAAGGAAGAAAAGTGCAAAAAGGGAAATGATGAGGAGGAAAGGAAAGACAGTATGGAAATGAGGAAAGTGATAAAATGAACGAAAAGAAGAAGGAAGGAAAAGGAAAATGACTAAGGATGTGACAAAATGGGAAGTAAAATGATGCAAGAAGCGAAACAAGGAAGTGAAGAAGGACTGAATAAAGTAAGGAGGAACTAGAATATGCTAAGACGGAACTCCTAACCTGGAATGGAAGTTAATGGGGTAAAGGAAGGAAGGAAGGAAGACTGATTTAAGAAGAGAAGAAAGTACGGCAGGAAGAAAGAAAAAGGGGAAAAGGAAGGAAGGTAGGTAGGTAGGCAGGTAGGAAGGAAGGAAGGAAGGAAGGACCGAGCAAGGCGGCGGTCGCTCCTCATCTTATCTTGTCTTAAGCCATTAGGAGGGAAAAAGAAGAGAATGAGAGAAGGAAGAGGAGAACGAAGGAATAAGGAAAGAAGGAAGGAAGAACAGAAAGAAGGATGGAAGGAAGGAAAGAAAGAACAATATTGTGGGGATAGGAAGGATGGAAGGAGGGAGGTATGAAAGGAGCATAAAGAAGTAAGGAAATATGAACTAAACAGTGGAAAGAAGTGTGAAATAAATAATGAAAAAATGATGTATGGGAAGGAAGGTAGGAAGGAAGAAAGGAGGGAAGGAAAGAAGGAAGAAAAGCAAGAAGGAAGGAAGAAAGGCAAGAAAGAAGGAAGGAAGGAAGGAAGGAAGGAAGATGCAAGGTGGCGGTGATGGTGGCTGTGTGAATCTTGTGTTATCATTGACTTAAAGAATAAAAAGTGAAAAACAAAGCGAGAACTGATGAAGGAAAGAAGAAAGGAAGTGTGCAAGGAAGAAGGAGATAAATGAAGGAGGGAGACGTGAAGGAAGGACTGAAGGAAAGGTGGATGTGGCTATGTATGTCTTGTTCCTCCATTAATCAGCATGGGGTGAAGGAAGATGAGACAAAGGAAGAAAGGGGTGAAGGAAGGAAGTAAAGGAAAGAAGGAAGAAAGGAAAGAAGCATTAAAGAAACACCAAAAGGAAAACAAAAGATGAAACGAGAAAGAAAATTAAAAAAATGGTAAGAAAATTAAACAGAAACGAAGGAATGGAGGAAGGAATGAGAGAAGACGTGAAAGAAGGAAGGAGTGAATGAAGGAGCATATGGATGTTGGTGGTGGTGGTGTGTGTGTGTGTGTGTGTGTGTGTGTGTGTGTGTGTGTGTGTGTGTGTGTGTGTGCGTATCCTTAAACCAAGCTAAAAGATGGAGAGAAGTGGCAAATGGAGAGGAATGAAGGAAGAAGACGTGAAGGAAGGAAGGAAGGAAGGAAGGAGTGAAGGAAGAATCAAGGTGGTGCTGTGTGTGTGTGTGTGTGTGTGTGTGTGTGTGTGTGTGTGTGTATCCTGTCTCACCATTGGTCGGCAGGTAATTCACTTAATTCCCACCACTGTTGCCACACCCCCATGTCCTCACCACCCTTTGCTCAAACCCCCTCGCATTCCTGGCAGCACTGCCCACATCGCTTTCTCCCGCTCTGGTAACTGTGAGAGGATGGTGTGTGTGTGTGTGTGTGTGTGTGTGTGTGTGTGTGTGTGTGTGTGTGCTTGGTTTTTGGTAACACTGATGGCTATTTCTAAAGACGATGTTGGCAATACTGACGATGGTATATATTTTTTTCCCCTGCTGGTATTGGTAACACTGATAGGTATTTAACAGTATATGTAGTAAAATAAAGTGTTTTCTCTCTTATATGGTAACAGTGACGGATATCTTGTGGTTAATATGGCAACAGTTTTTTATATATTTTTTTATTTTGTCAACTCTACTTAGTGTTTTTTTTTTTTTCGACTGCCAACACTTCCACTTGCTGTTTTTATTTTTTATTTTTTCATTTTTTCGACTTTGCCAACACTTCTCCTTACTGTTTTTCTCTGTTTTCTCTTTTTTTCGATTTTTCCAACACTCCTACTTACCGTTTTTCGTAATACTGTTGTTACCTGAGCGTGTCCTTTCATCCGTTAACGGGAGGGTAATTACAGCTTTACTTTGTGCTGTTAACGGTGGTGATGGCTCCATTAATCCCTGCCTTTGGTCACTAGCGGGATTATTTTAGTTCCAATTCGGTTTACGGAAAGGGAGAATTATTTTGAATTATTTTGTCCCTCCCGCTCTGGTGACTGTGACTATGAACAGTGTAATGGAAATATCAAAAGCAATGAATAATAATAAAAGTAACAGTAGTACTATAAATATAACAATAGTGATGATACTACTACTACTACTACAACAACAACAACTACTACTACTACAACAACAACTACTACTACTACCACTACCAGCACCACTACTGCTACTACTACTACTGCAACTACTACTACTACTACTGCCACTACCATCACTGCTACTGCTGCAACTACTACTACTGCTACTACTACTGTTATTATTACTACTACTACTACTGCTACTATTACATCTATTGCTACTACTACTTCTACTACTACTACTACTGCTACTACTACTACTACTAATAATAATAACAAATAAATAAATATATACTACCGCCCTCCATTCTCTCCCAAGCACTTCTTCGTGACTAGCACCATATGATATAATTAATCTCTTGCAATAGCCCAGGATTCAAGATGAAAGGAGGGGAATTATACACCCAGTTAAAGTGAACAGATTATAGTCTCTTCTAGGCAAAAATGATCACCCTTCTATAACACTATCTATATCTATCTATCTATCTATCGTCCGACGCCCTAATCCTATAATACGCTGCCAGAAAAATAGATATACCCCTTTCACACTAACTTGGCCTAAAAATGCCATCTTCTCCTACTTTTTTTCTAGATGGTTTTATCTTATTTTTTTTTTTTTTTTAAGATGAAGAGAGCAAGAAAAAACAAATTAGACAAAAAAACAAACAAACCTCATACTGTGTCCTCCATTTTTATGTTTTTGCTGGCGTTTGTTTGTTTGTTTGTCTGTCTCTCTGTTGGTAACTTTGCTCAAAAAGTTATGAACGGATTTTGACAGACAGACAAACCGAGTGAAAACAATACCCGTCCCCAGGCCCCTCCAGTGCAGGGACGGGTAATAGAGTTTTTCGTTTTCAGACTCAAGCGTTTACTAGATATGAGCAAAATATGGACCGTGTGACGTGAAATATATATGTGTGTGTGTGTGGGGGGGGTATCTGGGTAAGCAAAGTTCCCCCAAGAGTTCCCCCCCCCCGTGACCCCCCCACCCCCAGCTAGATTTCCGCGCATGCGTAGTATCATGGCGAATACCTGCGGGAGGCCTCCTCAAATTGTGTCTCTCGTTCGGAAATCTCTCTTATGCTGAACTTATTCGTCTGGAGGCATTAGAATAAAACATAAAAGACATCCTTGGCTTGAAGAGGTACGGGAATACTCGAGATCTAACGACGAACAAAAAAAAAAAAAGGAAAGAAAGAAAAGAAAAGAATTTCAGAGTAGAAAATACAAGCCAGTGCAAATGAAAGCCGTGAGAATCAGTCAGCTGGACACCTGAGACGGAAACGTAATTCTCACTAACCTGAAAATATTTTCTAAGACGTTTATTTATCCTTTTAATATTCAATATTGTTAAACGGAATTTATATTAAAGCGAAATTTACCATAATTAGTAACATATATGCTTTCCACACATTCCACTGTTCTGTACATTACGTAAATATATGAAAATTTCCCCGGAGGATGATACCAGACGCTTGAGACGGACTCGTTTGTTTATAAGTGACGTTGTCTTGTGCACGGTAACTTGACGGTGTCCTCGTCTGACGTCATTTCGACGCTCTGAAAGGTATTGGTACAATTATTTATGACTTTGTGTTTCACATGCCTGCTCATTACCCCTGGATGTTGTGGAAGTAGTTAATTAATGTTTGAATGTATAGACAGCGCCGTAAATGTTATGCCGCGTCCCCGATTTACGTGGTAGCCCAAGTACGTTTAAATTTTTTGTACAGTACCTGTCTCGCATGAATGAGTTTATGTTCTGTGGATTCAAGATTAACTAACCTGTCTCTTCCGTGGTTATCGCAGCCGACCAATTAAATGCATATAGACAAAGGGAGGGAGAGAAACTAATCTTTGAAAATAGCATTGGGAAATCAAAAGCCGATGTATGATGTAAACAGGAAGTTGGGGCTAGCCAGTGAGCCTACGGGAGATGCATAACAGAGCCTGACCAATTATTGTCCATCAACCTGTCGCCATAGCAGTGAATTAATGTCATATATTCTTTGTATGGTTGCACTTTTCCACTTTACCCTTCATTTTAGTTTGGTTTTGAAGTATGGTGGGAGCGTGTAAGACGAAGTCAAAAATACGAAAAGGAAGTCTTACACACAAACGAGGAGTATTCATAAATACTGCCTCTAGATAGATAGATAGATAGATAAGTAGATAGATAGTGACCACAACAAAACTTAGGTACAAGTTGATACAAAATACAAAGGTTTGGGAGGTGCAGCCAAATAATACATTAGCTAACTGAAATAAAACTTACATATTATTGCGTACCGTACGGAAGGGGTGGCGATATCCCGCTTTCTTTTTTATCGGATCGTAGTCTACGTAACACCGTAGAATTCGTGACACCATTTTCTGAGCGATTTGTTATGCTTATTACACCTCGATAGTCTCTTACGTGTTTTTATAAATGTAATATCAGTATACTATGACTTAGGAATGCATAGAAGAATGAGAAGGTGTGATATGCAAGATAAATCGCAAATGAGAAGGCGCTAAGTACGTCACAGGGAGGCCGATGGTGCATGAGTTGGTGTGTTCAGCCTGCAGACTTGAATTGTCCTTCAGCGACATTTGGGCTGCAAGGAAACTGAAAATATGGACACTGATAATTTTCAGTGTTAGCATAAATCCCCCCAAAAGGCAACTCACGCGGTCTTGTTACGAAGATGCATTCCCCTCCTCACAAAGAACCAGCAAACAGTTCATCTCCTGTCCATCTCGTAAAACAGGCCATTGGACAGCCCGACAGGTCACTCCATCCCCATCACTTAATAAACTTAGATTAGTCCACCAGATAACTTGTGGGGCGAAGAAGTAAATAAATAAATGACATCAGAATCACCCACCTACGCACACTCCCTTACTCCATCTGCTCTTATCTACACACACACACACACACACACATGCCATACAACTCCACATTCATTACTCCTTGTATTACTTGTACATTAAGCCGCATCATGTACACTAGTATGTGCTTTTTGTCCACCCACTGGTATTGTGACAAAATTTTAACCTTTCGCTTTGAACGTAAGATATCCATTTTACCTATCCACTGTTAACTGAGCCTTCAAAATGGTCAGATTCACTGCTACTACTACTACTACCACTACTACTACTACTACTATTACTACTACTCTTTTATCACTCCTACTGCATTTCGTATCGTCACTGTTGTTATTATTGCTTGTTAATACTGGTGTTGCCAAATGTGTTGCTAGCGTTATCGATATTAGTGTTGTTGCATACGTGTTGCATATGGAGCGCAGGGACGGGGTGCATCAGAGAGAGAGAGAGAGAGAGAGAGAGAGATGGAGCGCAGGGACGGGGTGCATCAGAGAGAGAGAGAGAGAGAGAGAGAGAGAGAGAGAGAGAGAATAGAGAGAGACGAAAGGAGGAAAAATGCTGGGGATAGTGTGTGTGTGTGTGTGTGTGTGTGTGTGTGTGTGTGTGTGTGTGTGTGACAGTTTCCAACGCTAGGCATAGACTCGACAGTTCATTACCTGAGGTCTGTCATTCCTCCTACATGTCATTCACCTTCACATGTCACCACTTCGGAGCTAATCCCTACCGTCCATGCCAGGGCCGTATCATGCAAAACTGGTGTAATGGCATAAATGGGGGTGTTATTTTTATCTTTATTTAATGACGTCGTTGGTTATTGCGGAAAATCACCGAATACTTTAAGCGAAATTTAAATAATCAGTTTCCTGCCATATATGAGATCGATTTAGCGTCCTCGTGAGCATACGTGGGTGGAGTAGCAGTAAACACATTCATTTCACTGTTAATATATAGGAATTTCCATTTTTCAGAATTAATATCAATTTGACTGATTTGGACTCGATAACTCAATTTCTCAAGATCTTAATTTATGGGGAAGGATGGAAGGAGAGAAGGGATAGAGTAGGGGAAGAAGGAGAGAATGAAGGAGGGAAGGAAGGAAGAAAAGAAGGAAGAAGAGGGATAAGGAAAGAATGAGTGAATGAAGGAAGGTTGGCGGAAAAAATTAAGGGAAGAAAGGGGAAGAAAAGAGGTATGGAAAGACTGAGAATGAAGGAGGGATGAAAAGCGGGGAAGAAGGGACTGAAGGAGGGGAGAAAGGAGAGAAGCATGAAGAAAGGAAGGAAGTAGAGAAGATTGGAGGAACTGAGGAGAAGGAAAATAGGAGAAAGAAAACAAGGGAGAGGGAAGACAAGAAAGAAGGATAGGAAGGAAGTAAAGAAGAGAGAAAAAAAAAAACAGAGGAAGGAGGGAGGATGGAAAGAAGGAAGAAATGATGGAGGGAACGAAGGAAGGAGAGAGAGAAAAAGCAGAAAAGGGAGCAGGCAAAGGAAGGAGGGAAGGAAGGAAGGAAGGAACACTAGAAGCATCCTGTTATGGTCTGTTAGGATCCCCTGCTTGGTACGTGAAGGAAGGAAGGAGGAAGAGAAGGAAGGAAGGAGAAAGAGAAGGAAGGAGGGAGTGAAGGAAGGAGAGAGTGAAGGAGGGAACAGTAGAAGCATCCTGTTATGGTCTGTTAGATACTTCTCCTTGGTGAGGGAAGGAGACGGAAGACGGCAGGAGAGGAGGGAGGAGAGAAGGAGAAGAGAGAAAGAGAACTCAAGAAGGGAGGAAAAGCAGACATGACAGGAGCAGGAAAGTGGGAGAGAGAGAGAGAGAGAGAGAGAGAGAGGTGGGGGAGGAGCGAAGGAGTAGGAGCAAGAAAGGAGACAAAGAGGAGGAAGGAAGGAGAGAAGAAGGAGGAGAATTGGAGAAAGGAGAAAGAAGACAGAAAAAGAAGGAAGTTAGAGACAAGAGAAAACAAAAAAGACGAGAGAAATAAAAAGAATGAGAGGTAAGGGAAGAAGGGAAGAGGAAAGACGTATGAAGGAAAGACAGGACAGGAAGGAAGGGAAAGGGAAGGAAGGAATATTTGGGGGAGGGAGAGGGGAAGGAGAGAGAAAGAAGGAATAAGAAGGAACGAAGGAGGAAGAGGTAAGGAAGCAGCCAGTGACAGAGCACAAGGGTAGATTATCGCCTACTCCGATTTACGCGAATAGAAAATCGAAGGAAAGGGAGAGTTCAACAACAACACGCGTAGTAGTAGTAGTAGTAGTAATTATTATTACCATCATTACCACTGTTACTAGTTTTGTCTCAGCTGTTGCTATTACTGTACTTCTGTTATCTCTACTAGTATTACTACTACCGGTTGCTGTTGTTGCTGCTATTATTACCACCACCACTACCACCACCACTACTACTACTACTACTACTACTACAATTAATATGACATCCAGAGTCCCCTACAGCCATACCCAACCACAAGCCATCCTTTCTCCACCATCATCCCTACCTACAGTATTAGTGTCTGTTTTTATTTTATTTTTTAACTGACAAAATCCCATAACTCCTTTCAGCTCAGTTGATGTCCTGGGATAGTCTGACTGAAGGTTTGATTTGTCTAGTAACCAAGGAGATTCATTTGTACCCCATAAGCAAGGCTAATTTAATTTCGCGCCACCACCACTTAGTATTCAAGTTGTGCAAGTGACCCAGTTCCCTCAGATGAAGACAAACCGACTATGGACCGTATTCTCGTCTTTTTCGAAGCTCCCTAACACCTCCTCCTAGCGATTTAGTTTTGAATATGGGTGGTTAATATCCTTTTTACGTTATCAAGAGTGTGGCGATGTTGGGGGGATTTATGTTACAGGGAAGAGGGCAGTAAGGGGGTATTAAACAAAATGAATCGCTTAGGAAAAGGTGTTACGGAGCTTCCTTTGCTGAGGAGACTACCGGCCTATGCCACTTCTCACATCTTTCATTTTCTGCTTGAACCTAACCCGTCACAGTTCCCTAAGGAGCACCAGTGAAGCCGCTCCCTGATGCTGCTCTCACCCACTCTTACCTGATAGTAGACATAGGGCGGTACTGTAACTTGCTTGGGGATATTTCATAGCGCCTCTTCCATAACGAATTATCCCTCTATTTGTTACTGTTGCAAACTATGTCCCTATCAAAGCGACTTAGCTAACATAAAGGATAATAATGGCGTGATATGCTGAACAAACCACCAAAGAAGAGGTGTTCCACAGCCTTCTATGGCACTCAGAACACGACCCATACATCGCACAGGTTCCGCCGCTGGGGTACGTTTGTCACCCACCCAGCCACTGTAAACACTTAACTCTTGTGTGATTTACGGGGCTGAGGCAAGCCCTTTGCCAGCGATGGGTTACTGTCGCATGGATTAAGTTTGTCTTTAAACTGACTTCGGGGTTCAAATGACACTGGAGAGATACCACAGGTGATTCATCTATGCAAAACACACACACACACACACACACACACACACACACACACACACACACACACACACACACACACACACACACACACACACACACACACACACACACACACACACACACACACACACAAACAAAGGTGGGCGGACAGACAGCCTATTTTATATACAGGAGATGCCGAGCTGGTCTTGAATTATATCCTTGTCAGTGAGGACTTCACCTGATAATTATCCCCACGCCTTACGAAAAGAGATGAGTGTATGTGATAAGTAGGGAGGATTTAAGGATAGATACTTGTTGCCGTAGCGTCGTGTGTTTACAAGTGTGAAAACGTGATTCGCGTACCTTCACTGGACGGCCACCTGCTTCTTGAAGGAGATAATTCTAGGAAGTCTGCTTGCATTCAGGCTACAGTGGTGGATCAGGGAACAAGAAACTGACCCCTCGACAGTGGTGGGTCAGGAAGTGAGAGACTGACCGAACAACAATAGTGGGTCAGGAAACATGACACTGGCACAACAACAACTCGGTCAGGAGGAAGACTACAGTACACACACATTGGACTCCATGCGGTGGGGTGAGAGGACTGACTTGTCTGACACGAGACCGGAAATGGAGGTAGACTCCCGTCTGAGCGATCTGCCCGTTCCGTTTCACTCCAAGAACCATATATCCTTCAGCCAAGGAGATTTTCTAGCAGCTTCTCCTAACCGACTTATTCTGCATATGACATGTTAATATTCACTTGTAGAGTATACGAGGATTATTGACAGAAGGATAAACACAACATGCAAGAAAATGATGTGTAGAGGACATGATAAGTCACTAAGGAATAGGCGTAAGAAAGACTCCTAAACCAACGGCGATAAAGACACAAATAAAACTCATTCCAAAAGCGTACTTCAGCTGTGATTGTGTTGTAGGACCCTGTGTTCGGCAAAGAAAATGTGATCTGCGCTGAGAGATTGGAAATGGTAGGAAAGTAAAGACGATAACCCAGCAGTAGATGTGGAAGTGAAGGTGGATAGGGTAGTAGAAATAGCAATAATAATCACTCAGTAATAAGCACTAAGCAAAAATAAACATCCATCCATCATCCAATCCCACACTGTCCCATGAGGAGCGCAGGAGCCCAGGGCTAAGCAGTTGGTCCCGACATCCAAGATGAGAGTGACCAGCCTCACTCATCCCTGAGTGGCATTACATGAGCAGTCAACCCCAACCATCCCTTGGATATAAACCTTCACCGGCTCAATCCGATTGGAGCGCAATAATTACTCACTAAACCACCAGGCGCCAAAATTCGGTTATATGGTTACCACCCAGCGTAGTAAATGGTTTCCTGATGTACAGGAAACCATTTGGCTTGTCACTCAGTGTAGAGTCACCCACAGGCAGAAGGAAGAGGAAAGAATGAAGGAATGAAAGACAAAAGAGGGAGTGTAAAGTTACCCGTAGGCAGAAGGACAAGGAAAGAATGAAGGAAAGGAAGACAGAAGAGGATGGAAGGAAAGAAGGATGGAGGAGGGGAAAGGGCAGACACCCGACATTACAACATCGAGTGAGTGGATGAAAATAACGAAAATAAGCATGAAAAAACAAACATACAGAAGACTCAAATATACACGCCATATCAAAATCCAAAAAATAAAAATAAATAAACACAGAACAAAAATAAAAATACGCGAGAGATAATGACAACAAATCCTCCTTCCCTTGACCAAACATAAGGCCACTATTTCATCCCCTTATCGAGAGCAATTGGGGGAAAAGAGAGAGAGAAAAGAGAGAAAAAAGAGAGAGTGAGAGAAAATACCATGGGAGTGCTGTGATAAATTCCAGGCCATTGAAGGGAAACGCTGTGCTTATCTCATACGGATGGGGTAAATCATTGGTCACGACTCTCTCTCTCTCTCTCTCTCTCTCTCTCTCTCTCTCTCTCCGTATATCTGATTTCTCTCTTCCTCTCTTTCTTTTATTCATTAGTCATTCTGTATTCTGTTCGTTTTCTCTAGACGCCAATTTCTTACGTTTTCTTTTTGTTTTCCTTGTCAGTCAGTCAAGCTCCCTCATACCTCACCTTTCTTTCTTCCTTTCTCTGTTTTTTTCCACGCTCCTGTCCTCTCTTTCATTTCTCACTGTCTCTCCTTGCCTCTCTTTCTTCCTTCTTTTTTTTCCCCATACTTTCCTCCCGTCTACTCTTGATTTTTTCAGTTTTCTCTCTTTTCCTCACCTCTCCTCTTTATCCGTCAGTTTTCTCTCTTTTCCTAATTCCTTCTCTCATTTTTCCTTTCCTCTTCTTATTTTTTTCTCTTTTTCCACCTTCATCTCCTAATGTGTTTTCACCTTTACTCTCGTTTCTTCCCCTCCTTCCCCTCTTTGGTTCTTTCCTTTCTCTCTTTGTCCCTCCTTTCTCATCGCCTCGTCTGTCTTTACACTCTCTTTTCCATCACCATTTGCACATTTCCCTGCCTCATCATAATTTTCTTTTTTTATGTTATTAACTCTTGCTTCTGGCGCTGGAGAGGGACGCCGTCACGTGGTGGCACTTATATAGCCAAGCTGCTCCACTGCCTGGCTTATCAAACGTCCCTCGACTACTTCCCTATCCCCCAGAAAGATGATGGTGGACTGCAGAAGGGCAATTTAAGCCTCTAGTCCACTGGGCTTACATTTCAGATGAACCTAGAACCACGGCTGCTCCTGCTACTGTTACTGTGATGATAGTTTTCCGTTTTTATTCTAGCTACGGTACCTCTGTTTTATTAAGTTGACATAGAATCTCCGTTACTTAATAAATTACAATAAAATGCCATTAGTCGCGTCCATACCAAATCCTTGCTTGCGCTGGCGGGTGCGAACGGGAACTGCTGCGGGTTACATTAATGCTGAACCCCCGCCCTCAACCGCCCGCACCCGCAAGCAGTGGGTCTGGACGCGGCCTTAGTTCGTTTAGTACAGTGACAATATTTCCATTCGTTTCGCCATCACCAGACGACATCATTCTGTTCAAAAAAATCCTCGTAGTGAAGGGGATAATTTCTATTGTCTTTTTCTCTCTTTTTTGTATCATCTAATTTCTCTTTTATATCTCTCGCTTCCTTCTTCCTGTTTTTCGTTTCCTGGCACATGTTTTTCAGGCCGTCTTTCTCTCTTCTTGTTTGTCGCATTTTTCACTTCCATCATGTTCATTGTCTCTTGCTCTTCCTTTCACACCTTCTCTCTCTCTCTCTCTCTCTCTCTCTCTCTCTCACACACACACACACACACACACACACACACACACACACACACACACACACCACCGGATCCAGCACGGTCCCTCCGATATCAGGTTATATATTGGTGTTATGACTCTATTTTCTGGCCAGAAGGGAGGATGGGAGATTTATATGGCCAGTGTTTGTGAGTTCCGACGGGGATGGCAGGAAGGGGGGGAGGGTTGGGGGGGCGGAGGGAGGGGGAAGGTGGTGTAAAAAGGGAGGATAAAGGGTTGAGGTGTGTGGAGGGGGGAGTAAGTGTGTAAGGGGGGGTTTAGGATGTGTAGAAGGGGAGTGGGTGTGAAAGGAGGGAGGTGGAAGGTGGGGGAAGGTGGGATAGGGATGTGGAAGGATGCGTGTGTGAGAGTAGACTGTGGAAGGGAATGGGATAGAGACGTGTAGAAGGGGTGGGAGGGGATGTGGGTGTGGGGATGGAGGGAGAGGGAAGGGGTGTGTAAAGGTGGAGGTGGATGGATGGGTGGGGTGTTGGTGAGGTGGAGGGTGGTAGGAGATAGTATAGAGAAGTGGGAGAATGGGTCGGTGGGGGTGCAGGGGTGGAAGGGAGGGGTGAGGAGTGTGTAATGGGAGAAGAATGGATGGGTATATGGGAGTAAGGGGTAGGGGAAGATGACAAAGTAAACTGGGAGATGGGTGGGTGGAGTGTTATGGTGGAGAGGGGGAGGGGTGAGTCAAATGTCCTTCAGAAGAGCCTTGCTTGGGGGAAAGACAGGGCGAAGGGAGAGGGAGGGGGAGAAAAAGGAAGGGGCGGAAAATAGAGAGAAGGGAGACTAGCAAATATAAAAACATGGTAAGAATGTGAGAGAAAAGAGAGAAAGAGAGAGCAAGACAATTGGAAAAGAGAGTAAACGAACAGGGGAGGCGAAGGGAAGGAGAGGGTTAGGGAGGAGGGGAGGAGAGTGAAGGGAAAGATGAAGGAGGGAGGGAGGGAGGGAGAGAAATGGTGGGGAAGAGAGGAAATGGTGGAGAAAGAACAAGGAGAAGGGGGAGACAGGGAATGAAGAGAGGGAAGGAAAAGGGGAACAAGGGACGTACAAACTAATGGAAAATATGATACAGTTGAGAATATGCGGGAAACATAAAAGCAAACAACCACAACAACAACCACAACCACCACCATCATCAACAACCACTACATTTACCACAGTCCCCATAAATACCACAACTACCACCATCACAGATACTGCAAGTCACAATCACCATATCAGGCACAGTTACCACAATCACTACCACCAAAACAACTACAGCAATCAACATTACCACCACCACAATCAAGCCTCTACACTACACCCACCACTACCACCACCACAACACTTCCACCACCACCGCCACAGCCCCACCACCACCACCACAGTCCTTCTAACAAGCCACCACCACAGTCACTCAACATGGAAATAAGCAACAATATGGAATTCCGCCTCACCAACCTGTTTTATTGCAAATCCACACCACACCAATATACCATTATACCAGTGCGCTATACATATGCAGTTCACATAAATATACATACCGTCCCCCACATGCAAACGCTGCCTGTATGATGCCTGGGTTATGTGTATGGTAGCAGCTGGAGTGAGAGAGAGAGAGAGGATGCATCAACATGTTAAAGGATTGAACAACTCAGTAATATAAACACAGAAACACAAAAGTATGAGACGAGCAGAAAAGCAGCAATGATAGGAGATAGAAAAAAGGAACAGGAGAGCCAGGAAATGACAGGAGGAGACAGGGACAGAGACAGGAGACAGGAATAGGGACTAGGGATGAGGGGGGAGGGGAGAGAGGGAAGCTGTGATTGGACAGTGACAGGTGGTATGGTGGGGTGAGTTGTAAGGCAGTGAGACAATATTATGGTGAACTGAGAGAGAGAGAGGGGGGGGGGTTCGTGGTACAGAATGATGTATGATAGTAGTGTTAGTTGCTGTTTTTAATGTTTTTGTAGTAGCAGTAGAATTAGTAGTAGTAGTAGTAACAGCAGCAGCAGCAAAGTAGTAGTGGTAGTTACGAAGTCAGGATTATCCCTACTCATTCGAAGTTTTTCCCCCTCCCCAACACTCCCAGAATATGTAAGTAACCCCTGAGATTATATTTACTAGTCTACCCTACAGCTCGGTGGCATAGAAAACGGGGATGGCGGCGAGGGATGAGGTACGGATGGGTGCGATGTGGATGAGGGGTGGATGAAGGGTGGATGGCGAGTAAGCGAGTGGATGATCTATATGAATGAGGGGCTGTGGATGACTGGTGCGTGAGGGGGTAAAAATAAGTGGATGAGATGGATGAGAATGAATGAAGAGTAGAAGAAGAATCGAGTGGATGAGAAGGATAAGAAAGTGGATGAGAATGAACGACGTCCTGTGGGATGATTATGTGGATGAGAAGACTATAGGTGGATTGTGGTGGTTAATTAAGTGGATGAGAAGGATACAGGTGAGTTGAGGTGGTTAAGTGGCTAAAGGTGGACTGTGGTGGTTAATTAAGTGGATAAAGGTGGACTGTGGTGGTTAATTAAGTGGATAAAGGTGGACTGTGGTGGTTAATCAAGTGGATAAAGGTGGACTGTGGTGGTTAATTAAGTGGATAAAGGTGGACTGTGGTGGTTAATTAAGTGGATGAAGGTGGACTGTGGTGGTTGATTAAGTGGATGAAGGTGGACTGTGGTGGTTAATTAAGTGGATAAAGGTGGACTGTGGTGGTTAATTAAGTGGATAAAGGTGGACTGTGGCGGTTAATTAAGTGGATAAAGGTGGACTGTGGTGGTTAATAGTATTGTGACTGTCATCCAGCCTGTCTCTCCCTGGAGGCGGGATCCTTAATTGATGGACTAATGTTGCGGCCGCTGTGCATGAGGGAGTGACAGGTGTGTGAGGGGAGGGTGAGGGGAAGCGGTGAGGGAAGGAAGGGAATGAGGGTGAGGGGAGGAGGGGAAAGAACGGGAAGGAAAGGAGGAAAAAGGGAAGGGATGGGGGTATAGAAACGAGGGCAGACAGAGTAAAGGGGAGGAGAGGAAAGAAGGGGAAGGAAATGAGGAGAAAAAGGTAGGAGGAAGGAGGGGAAAGAGGATGAGGGAGAGGAAAGGAAGGAGGGGAAAGAGGATGAGGGAGAGGAAAGGAAGGAGGGGAAAGAGGAGGGAGGAACATGAGGGTAAAAACGAGGTGAGGAATGAGGGGAAAGGGGATAAAGGGAAGGTGGAGAATAGCCGGAAAGTGGGTGAGGGTGAGGGGAAAGAGGAGTGTAATGTAAACGAGGGTTGGGAGAGAAATACAGGAGTGGGGGGACTGTGGAGTGAATGATGGGAGGGAAGACTGGGGAATAAAGGTGAGGGGAGAAGGAGGGGTGACAGCTGTGAGAAGAGAGGAAGAGGAACAGCGAGGATGAGGGGAAGGAGGAGTGAAATGTGGAAGGGAGGAGGCCATAGGGGTGAGGAAAGGAAGGGAAGACTGAGGGATGAGGGAGGAGGGGAGAAGGTTAAGGGAGGGAGGAATGAAATGGGGTGACATTGTTTGGTGTGAAGGTAGGGGGAAGGAAAGGGATGGGGATGGGGATGAGCAAAGAGGGACGGGAGAGAGGACGAGAGGACGAAAGGCTGATATAGTTGGATAAGGGTAGACTGAAGTGGGGAGGGGTAAGGGAGGGTAATGACAGTAGGAATAAGGGGACAAAG
The DNA here is from genome assembly GCF_032717465.1 of Coenobita brevimanus. NCBI lineage: Eukaryota > Metazoa > Arthropoda > Malacostraca > Decapoda > Coenobitidae > Coenobita > Coenobita brevimanus. The sequence continues at coordinate 26,130,346 of NC_137012.1, forward strand.
GAATAGAAAAAAATTACCCTTTCGACGATTTTTGATAGAGACTCCAGTGACTGTGGTACGAAATATCTTGTTGATGAGTCGAGGAAAGGAACAGGAAGGCAAGAAGTCCTCTCCACCTATCAATCCCTCCAGCTGAAACCGCCGTAGACCTTTAATAGGAAAAGATGAATGGGAAACTAGATTCTGCTGCGTCTTAACCTAACGATAAATGAAGGAGAAAACGAGAGAGAGAGAGAGAGAGAGAGAGAGAGAGAGAGAGAGAGAGAGAGAGCAGAGGGATAGGAAACAGGGTAAAGGGAGGGTTAAGAGGGAAGAGAGAGGAGGGGGGTGCAAGATGGAAGAGAAAGGAAAGAGGAAGGGATGGAAAAGAGAGGAAGGGAGGGAGTGGCGGGAGAGAGCTGAAAAGAGAAAAGAGCGAAATCGGAAAGAGCAGAAGAGAGGTTGGAAGAGAGCAGAGGGGAGTACAAAGGAAAGCAAACAATAACAGACCTAGGCTATTGGTTCTTTCAAGGCCGATCGTTTTAGAGTAAGCTATGACATGGCAGAGAGGGGTGAGAGGGGCGAGGGAGTGGGGTGAGAGGGTGAGAGACAGGGGTGAAAAGGGGTGAGAGGGACAGGGAATGGGGGGAGGGGTTGAAGGACAGGGGTGAAGAGGATGGGAGGGGCGGGGAGGCGGGTGAGTGGAGCAGGAAGAGTGAGGATGAAAGTATAAGGAAAACAGAGAGAGAGAGAGAGAGAGAGAGAGAGAGAAGGGGTTAGGGAGAGAGAAGGCAAAAGTGAGGGAAATGTGGAGAAAGAGAAGCAAAGGTGAAAGGGAGAAGAGAGGGGTGAAGGAAAAGGGTCAAGGGAAAGAGAAAGAACTAGATAAAGACTGAGAGACAAAGAAGTGAGAGAGGAGGAAGAGGTAAGTGTGTGGCCGAGGGAGGAGATGAAACTATGGGAAGGTAATTATAAAACAAAAACCCATTCAGTCATAAGCCATCTTTTTTCTTTATACCACTTTTTTTTTTCTTGTACCAGACGATTTTATTAAACTTATGACAGAATTCTAGTGGTTGAGGAGTTGAAAAATACGATATCGAGCCCTTCCAGTCTGAGATCTCCCTCCATACCTTAATAAAATCGTCTGGGCATAGCAATACCAAAACAGGAAATGACTTAATTGTTTTTCGAGAGGACAGGAGATGCAAAAAACGACATTATTTTAGGAGACGCGATTCGGATTCACTGTTTCTCACATCCCACGTCCCCCTTCTCTCATCTCACATCCTTTCCTTCTTCCTTTTCCTTCCTTTCTTTCTTAACTCTTCCCCCTTCTCTTTCTCTTCCTTCTCCCCTGTCACTTCTCTCCTCATCCTTTCCTCCCCTTTCACACCCTGTTCTCTCTCTCTCTCTCTCTCTCTCTCTCTCTCTCTCTCTCTCCTCCCCACCCCCTCTCAGTCCTTCTTTCTTCTCTCTTCCCTATCCCCTCCTCCTCTCTGTCTCTCTCTCTCCCTCACTCCCTCTTCTTTCTCCCCCTTTCCCAACCCCCTCCTCATCTCTCTATCTCTCTCATTCTCCCCACCCACCATATCTTACGGTATCCCTCAAACCGAGTGACAGACAGACAGAAAATATTCATGGCCGAACAAGACAGGTTATGTGACGGAGAGAAGCCTTCGTTATTATTTATCTGGGCAAAGAGGAACACATAGAAAACGGGATGTCGTCGTTATAGCGGGGTGTCTTCGATAAATATGGGAAATGTAACTCAGCTCTCTCTCTCTCTCTCTCTCTCTCTCTCTCTCTCTCACTCTATGCTCATCATCGTATTCTAATAAATTATTCTGATTACAATTTTATATAACTGAGCTTTGACGCAGGAAAGGTTGTCAGAATTATTCATCAACCAGTCATGAAGTAGATTTTAATTTCAGTCAAATCTATCTGTCTATATATCTTTCTGTCTACCTATCCATCTGTCTGTCTCTCTACCTATCTGTCTTTCTATCTAGAGAATTATTTTGAGAATCTGAAGAACTTATAACTGAGCAGCTAATCCTCTGATAAATTATAACTGAGAGCAAATAACGTAGCGGTGGTGGAAATGATAAAGGAAGAGAACTATACCTAAAAAATTATTGCCTTCGACACAGCTGGAGCGGTCGGCACATCTGTCATCACCGCCACCATCAACTACCCTCCTTCTTTTCATCATCAGTATCATAACCATCGACATTACCTTCCTCCTTTTCCTTGTCATCGTCGTCGTCACTACCATACTCACCATCATCGTCATCATCATCACATACTCAAAGCTTTACCCACTTATACGGTACCTTTTTTAGAATTCATCTTCAGGAAAAAAAAGATAGTGACCATTTTGGCTCTGATCTGTAAATGACCTCGTGCTTTCGGACAATGGCGGTGTGCCGAGGTGCGTGATGATGCTGCCTTGTTGGTATGTGTTGCTGATATCGTAGTCGTCGCCGAGAGTTTCGAGAAATGTGTTAGATTGTAGGGATTTTTAAGAGGAAAGAATGTTTGAGTTGTTCTTGTCGTGGATGGCAGGAGAAAGATAAATATGAGTCTAGGGTTTGACTGCAGTTTTATTTTTCAGAGGGAGTATCTCACAAGAGCAGTACTGACGTGAGAGCGGTTTATGCCTGCCCTATGTTACTGTTGGGAATGGGGTGGCAATACCCACCCACCCACACACACATATATATATATATATATATATATATATATATATATATATATATATATATATATGGTCGGTTTGATTTGGTTTTACGCCTGGGATCCCTGCAGCGCTAAGGCGTTGCCCCTGGGTAGAGGACTTTTGGACTGGAGCGTGTAGCATTTTATGACCGGATGAACTTCCTGATGTCTACCAATGACCCTTGGGTGGATTCGATCCGATCCTCCGACCCTTCGGTCAGAGCGGAGCGCTCTAACCCACTGAGCCACGGCTGCTACTATATATATATATATATATATATATATATATATATATATATATATATATATATATATATACTTCGTTGAAAGTGATTGCAGGTTCTTCATTGTATATTTTTTCAGAATATTTTCACTTCACCTGAGGAGTGCCTTAGGCTCGTCTGGTAGGTTGTGTATAATTTCGCCGTAGTTTGTTCCGTCCATTTCATTTCCTGCAAGATCGCGATTTCGGGTCCCTTCAGTAACATTGGTAGATACATGTTTCTTCTTCCTTGACTGAGGTGAGAATGCGCTTAGCTGGTGAGGTGGGCACTTTTTAAATTCTTCCTCTTGAGGGTACAAACGAAAGTGTCAAGGCATCGCAACTCCTTAAATTTCTATGCCACGGTAATGATTTTTCTTCTTGTGGAAGGAATTATATCCAACATACGTCTGTCTCTTCCCGTACTGTATATTTTCACATATAACAATCAGTTGAGCTCTTAAAAACTTCAGCCCGAGTTGTAGATAGTTTATGTAATTCGTATTTTAGGTATGATGAGGCCTTTAATATAGTCGGGTTTTCATTCAACGGAACTGGGCCACTCCCACAACTTGAATACTGTCATAGTGACATGAAATCAGCTAAATTTTAATTAGAGGCAGTAGACTTCTTGGCTACTAGTCAGATCAACCCACTAATCTGACAAATTGAGTTAGCGATGTTTGTCAGGTTGGGGTAAACGCAGTCGTACTTTTTTTTCGAGCGATGTATTACGCATGTTACTTCGATATCCTCTAAATTTATTACTCTCTTTTAATATAGGCAATTCCTTACATGGAATAGTAACATACAAGATTTAAAGATGAGATGAAGATAAATAGCTGAGGGAGTGATGCTACTTAGACAAGACAATTTTCCTTCAGATAGGAAGATGAATACATAACGTTATGACGAGGTTAATGATGTCACTTTCTTAAAGACCCTCTCACACCAGTACTAGTGAGACTACAGATTGCATCAGTATGACCAGTCAACTCCCTTCCCCAAACTCCCCCTCTGTTCTTCAGAAAGGAGGATGGTAGACTGCAGGACGACTTAAGCCTGCAGTTCACCGGGTTCATGTTCAGATGGGCCCCGAGTTGCAACTACTACTCCCCGCACCACATCAATTCTCTTGTTATACGCCCACTATAACATGCTCTTATAAACAAGTTTCAGTAAAGGAAGGGAGAGGGTGTAGGGGTGATGGTATGGGGGGAAGCAGTGGTTGAAAGGCAGGAAGTTAAGCAGGGTGAATGAAGTACGGTAGATAGGGGGAGAGAAGGGAAGGGATCGAAAGGAGGGCAGGGGGCTAGTAGTGCTCTATCATCTTTACAGCTGTGGATTTTGCTGGGCTAACAATATATAATGTTGATAGTTTTGCATACTGTTACATGACTGATACATTATATGTTGCTGAAGTTTTCATTGGATGACTTATTATACACTAAAACTTAAGTACAAATTTATCTGACCAGCTTTAATATGTCACCGTTACGACAGCATGTTCATGTAAAAATGTCACAATCACAACAGCATGTTCGTGTAAATAAATTGAAGACCCTTTACTGATATTATATATGTAATCTGCCAAGAATAATATAATTTACTTGAGTTCTAAGAGGTTGTAGTTTAATCTATGAATCTCTTCATATTGCAGCGCTCTTAAGTACTATTCCACTGACATCTGTCTAGTGGCCATGTTGAACTGTGGGTAACCTGTTGCCCCCAAATGGTTCATAGTGTTATAAATTCTGTAAATTTTGTAAAGGTTAAGACATTGCTTTGATAGATCATGATCTCGTAGGCAACACCTTGAGGAAAATGAACATCTTGTGGGAGTGGCGGGAAGACAACTTGTGGGTTCGGGGCGCTGGGGGATAAATGGCAGTGGGGGCAGGACCACACACCTCCTGCTGGTTACTACTTGAACTACCTGACAACCTTGCCCCATGACTTTTATCTGTTCGAATATTAGACCTCCTGCAACACAGAATAATTTTAATTTACTGGAGAAAACACTGCAATAAGAAACATTCATTTCATTCATTCATCATCTAATCCAGTGTTGCCCTATTAGAATCTTAGGAGCTCGGGGCTAGCCAAGTTGGTCCTGACCTTTAACCCTCCCAGTGCCGGCCATTTTTTTTTTTTTTTGGCTAAAATGATAGATTTTGATATGGAAACAATGAATTTCGCCATTAAAATGCTCACCGAGGCTCGGAAATGAGTTTTATTGAGTCCTTTATACTCGTGTACAGGTATAGCAGCTCTCTCACGTTCACCACGTACGTGAGAGAAAGCCATTTTCTGTGTAAGGTATACTCAGATATTTATGCTGGGAAGCTATAGCAATGTTCAGTACATTTTTCTGATTACTTAATACTTCAGCATCTATCAAAATTTGCGTGTCTTTCTCACTGTGAATGCATTATCTTACACTTACTTGAAGATAGGTACAACCTGACTTCAGTACGTACGGTCCTGGTACTTACAAGACGGTATTTACAACTTGACTTCACTATATAGTCCTTACACTTACAAGAAAATATTTACAACTTACATGAAAATATTTACAAAATGCCTTCACTATGTACAGCACTGGGTGAGGTACACAGGCAGAGTGAGGCAGAGCGAGAGTGAGGGGGGGAGCGAGTGAGTGTATGGCCTTGACATCATGGGGGATGGTAGAGGAACAGTTACCTTACATGCATGCCAATTTTTACTCGTGAATCTTGAAAAATGTGGTCACAGTGTTTTTTTTTTATTTTAAACTGTTTTAAAATGGCACTGGCACTGGCCGCAAAACTATGTCAGACCGTTTTAAAATGGCACTGGCACACGGCGGGTTAAGATGAGTGACCAGCCTCACTCATCCCTGAGTGGCATTACATGAGCAATAAACCCCAGCCACTGTGATAAAAACCTGAATCAGCTCAATCCGATTGGAGTGCCTTAATTACCCACTAAACCACCAGACGCCATAATTTGGTTATTATGGCTATCACCCAGCATAGTAAATGGTTTCCTGGTGTACAGGGAACCATTTGGCTTGTCACGTAGTGAAAAGTCACCCATAGACAAGAGGAAAAAATGAAGGAAAGAAGGAAGAGAGGAAAGGGCAAGCACTACATCGAGTGAGTGGATGGCGTGCCCCCACCTCAATGTGAGAGCAATACAGTATTTAGTTACCTGGGCCATCCCAACGAAGCTAAAGGAACTTTTAACCAGCATGGTAAAGGGACAGGGGTTCTAGTCCATGAGCCTTGCCGGTGCATGTCCATCTCTTGGTACAAGCTACAAAAGGACAAAATTATGGGGCAAATTAATGAGTACATTTTATTGTACATTCACAGTTAGCTTCAGCCTAGTATATTTTATGAACTAGAGGAGTTAGATACTGCCTTCATAAACGTTTTAGAACAAGCTCACTTTTAAACTGCATAATATTGTAGAGATATTAAGAATTAAATGTAAAGAAACCATTCCTTTCAATATCATATTTATAATTTTGTCTTGCTAACACCACACCATGTCATTCAGCTTAAAGTATTTCGTAAGAGTTAAGAGAGGACTGTATATAACACTTCCAGCTCTCTCAAGCTGAATAAATCATGTAAAGATAACACAAATATCACATAGTGAAAGGGTTTGTCTGCAAAATATGTTTAGGACAAAAAGACAGATATAGTTCCTCTCTCCCATCCTTCCTGTCATCCTCGCTCCCTTCCTTCCTTGACCTCTTCGTTCCTTTTCTTCCTCTTCGTTCCTTCTCGTCCTTCCTTCCTTCCTTCTTTCTCTCCTTTACTTCTTACTTCCTGATGTACCCTCCTTCCTTCTTTCTTTCCTTCTTTCCATCCTTCCGTCTTATTCCTTCCTGTCTCCTTCCCTTTCTCTCTGAACTCCATCCTTCCTTTTTCCTGTCATCCTTCATTCCTTCCATCCTGACGTTTCTTTCTTTCCTCCTTCCTGCCTCAGTACCTGGCTTAATACTTGCACTCATCACCTGCTGCCTGTCAGTCGAGGCACAAACTAATATACTGTAGGGGACATCAATATATATGAAAGAGAAGCAAAGGAGTCAGGAACTGTTCCATATACGTCAGCTGTCGACCCTGATTGGGATAACTTATACAAGATGTTATAAAGCATTTACATATCAACAAAAAGTGAAGTACCTCTGTTAAAGGAAAGACACCTCACCCAGCACCTTCCATAATGATGAGAACATTAAGAAATTCGATTGTGATGAATGTGATAAATGGTTTGGCTAGAAAAGCCACTTCACACAACTCCTTCAAATAATCGAAGCAGGAGTGAAGTAATTCGTCTGAAGGCTGCAAAAATACTAAGAAACATCATTGGAATGAAGGGGCTATCTACGGCAGCTTCATCACGGCAGCTTGCAACATCGAAATTAAGTATAGGCTAAAGATGTCTACCATAATAATACACAAATATATTCCAAGTATACACACATACATATACATACATATAAAGTATATACATGTATCTACAACTAAATGTATTATATATATATTTATTTTGCCCTAATGAATATCTAAATGATTCACCCATGTAGTGTACCCTTAATTAACCATCCAGCAATCAAAACAAGGAAACATAGTCTCTGAAGGCTGAAAAGATAATGTAAGTTATCGCATGCAATTAACCAACAACATCTTTTATCTTATAACTATAGCCATCATAAAAAACGTATGCGGAAACGCCAGCGGAAGCCGTGGTAGCGCTGCATAGGCCCCGTAGAATGACGCCATCTTGTCATCTCCATCAAAACAAGAAGCGGTGCGAAGTAGGAGCGGAAGAAGTTACACATTTTTCACAACGGTAAGCGTGTTTTAGATATTTTACCTAATTTAGAGAACTGTGGTGGTATGAGGGTTGTGTGGAGGTGAAATAAAGGGGAAAGTAATGTGAGGAAAACAAGAGAGGTGGGTTGAGATGGTGATGGTGGTGTGGACTGTGGAGGATGGCGAGGCAAGATTTTAGTATAGTTTCACTTCAGTTATTTAATATAAAATAGTTTACCACAGATCCCCTCATTGCTGATTGTAGTATGTGCGTCTTTTTTTGAGTAATTAATAGCGGAATGGTTTGGAAACTCGTGTATTAGTGTTTGCAGATGATACTATGTAAAGACGAAGGAAAGCTGCAAGGTTGGTGAATGAGTTTGGGGGACTGAGTGTGTAAGAAATGGAATCTAATGTGGGGAAAATTAAAGTTATGGTATTGGAGAGAAATGAAGTCACTGAATGTACAGTGAGGGTGAATGAGGAGGAAATGGAAAATGTGATGCTTAAGTACTTGGTAGTGTGATGAGTATGGATGGAACTTCAGCGGGTGAAGTGCTTGTAAGGGGTACGGTAATGAAGAAAGGTTGCTGATAAACAGAAAAGTGAGCATGGAAGTAAGATAGTCGCTACAGTGATCCCTTGATTATAGTGGTTTTCTTTATCACTGCTAGATGAAAATGAGCACTCTGCCATTATCACATTTTATGGCACAAAAAAAAAAAAAAAAAAAAAAAAAAAAATGTACCTGAGCTGGATTTTGCCAACAATGCCGGTGCTAAATGTATGGTTTCTAATGGCTTCGAGGCCAAGTGGTAGAGACCACAAACTCTCGAGACTCCACCCCCTAGCCTCAAAATCTTTTACTTGAAGCCCATGTGAAGTCTGTATGGTATGTCTCTCTTCCTCATTGTACCCTTTTCATCATTTACTAATGACCTAACCATACATGTGAGTGTGTACATTTTTAGTTAGTGGGTCTTAATTGTAAAAGAGAGAATTTTGGTTTGGTATTGCACCAGTTAGGATAAATCCCATTAGTTCTGTGCTTTTGTCATCCTGCAGTTTCCTTATCATGCACTGTTTTCCTATTTCAGCCATCCTTCATGTCATTTTTTTTATTACCACCTCAGGTGACTCTTCACCGAGTGACAAGTCAACTGGTTTTCTTTGAGTCAGGAGACAGTTTACATTGCTAGGTGGCAACCGTATAGCCAAATGGGTGATGCAGAGCCTACTGTGGTGCCCTTGCTGACCAGGTGGAGAGAAATAAATGCAGCTTCCACTCAGGAACCAAACTTCCCCACTAATCCCTGTGCCTCACTGTGGTGAGGTGCTGTCAGCTGCATGGGAACATTGGTTCACTGCACAGGATGGCCCTGCAGGTGCAGTTGATGGGTCTCCTCATTCAGACAGACTGGGGTAGCAAAACAGCAAAAATTGCTGCTTACCCTGCACTGCTTGTACAGCATTACAGAACAGTCTGCTGTCCCTGGCAGTCCCCCCCAAATTTCCACCACTAGACCAATAGGTGCACCCAGCCAACCTAGATTAAACTGTACAGCAGACCCTGAATATGACAAACTTTGGCATAATTGGTATCTGGTTTATTGAGCATCATAAAGCCCTCCGAGCATTCTGTCGGCTATACCGAACAATGTTCGCAAATGGAGCACAGCTTGTTACCCTTTCAAGTGCCTCTGAGCCCATGGAACAGTTTATTTGGCTATTACGAACAACGTTAATTATATGTTGTGCATCATATGACCCTTGTGGACAGTTCCCTGCAGTTGGGATGACTTGGAACACAGTTATATATTAGAGTTGGTGACCCCTCCACCCCCACCCATTTGTGCCTGGTTGGAGATCTGCCGGTGATGAGTTGGGCAAATTTAGAGCTACTTCTGGTTGGCCTAGGCAGGACCAGAGTCTGTGGACACTTGGTATCATGTGATTTGCTGCAGTTTTGCTGCGTCTTTCATTGCATTAAACCTTGTGCGAGATTTTGTCGACTTTGACAAATGCTTTTCCATTTGATTGTGATAAATGGTTCCTAGTAAGGAATCCCCCAGCACCTCCTCTTGAAAAAACGGAGGAGGATTACCATATTGCTTGACATATAAGAGCATTTTTTTTTTTTTTTTTCCAACACCAAGACCTTAGCTTGATATTGTCATATTCACATGAATGCACTCATTTATATCACCAATCATTATTATTCATCATTCATTAGTTTATTACTAAATAAAAGATTGAAAGTAATGCAAATCTGTACCATATAAACATACAAATTAATTCTGCCCATCCATCTGCTTCTGTGCTGAGTTGGAACCAGGTGGGATTATGTATATACACTATAAGCATCTCAGTATATATTCAGGACAATTCATTGGTCTACCTTATAAAATTGAAATATGTAAATCCGTCATACATGTATGCATCAGAAATTCCTTCTGTCCACCCGAATCTGTTGAGCTTGACGCAGCTGGGTTTGTCCTCAAGTCACTTGATTGCATGTAAAATATCAGCCTGATACATACAAAGAGAATATAAAATCACAAAAAGTAAAGGGCAAGAAAAGTTACAAGCACTTATTCTAAAAATCCACTTGCATTGAGGACTTGCAGTTTCACTCACCTTCAGACACCAGGTATCACTGATGTCAGTATGTCAACACAGTTTATTTTTGCTGCCCCGATTTTATTTAGGTAATTACACATCTTTTTTAGTTAGCTTCTGTCTGAACCTGCCCACAACATTTTTAGCCCATACAGTACTCTTCTTTCTCCACTAGACTACTGTATTTAAGCTCAGGTACACCTTTTGTGGTAAATATTTTATTCAATTTAGGAAGGGTTTATTGTGTTGAAGTTTATTTCCCTTGATCTGTTAGCATGCCCTAGGTGGAGTGACAGCCATGCATATTGTAGATCTGATTCCCAAGAGGTTTCTTATCATTGCTATCAAGGAAAGTGGAGTGGTCATAGGCTATACACTTTAATTTACTGTACTGGTTTTCATTACCTCTTAATTGCCCTGGACTATGGTAGCATAGCTGCAGGCCCCTGTGCTTGAGCTATGTGCCTCTTCCCTGAAAAGAATCATCTGTTAGCAGCAAGAATAATATGTGGTAAAAATTGAATGGATCAGTAATCAATCTCACCATTAGTCCCATATATTAATTTTCCCACTTTTTTACCCACATCTGATTGGGTGGCTGGGTGGGTGTGGTGGTAGTGGTGGTGTTGATGTTTCTCACTGTTGATATTTATTTAATTGCAGGTGGTTGGCTGGCTGAATGTGCTGGTATAGATCTTATTGGTGAAGACATGACAACAAAAGAGTGATGAATATGCTTGGCCTGGGTGCCAACTCCCATGGCAACAGCAAGGTGGGTTAGTGCTCATGTCCTTGCAAAATTACTGTAGCATATCTTGAGGAGGATGTAGGCAAGTATTTCCAAGTATAGGGCATACTTTTTCAACATGGTTACTGTACTAAGTCATTGTTAATTCTATTTTTCAGGTCATTTATTTTTGTCAAGATTTTCTAATGTTAAATAAGAACAGCACTAACTACCCAGTGTTCTGATTCTTATTGGTATTTTGCATGTCCTAGCATGTTTTATTATTCGAGCTGTATATATATATTTATGTATTTATGTTTACCTTTTTTTTTTTTTTTTGTGAGATGGAGCCAAGATCAAGATTTGGGGGCTTGCCTGATGACTGAAAGTATGTTGTCTGTTTAATTGGACAGACTTTTGGTTAGTTATCATAATTGAGTCGTCTCCTGTTCTCTAGACCTTATATATCACAGCATTCTTAGCTTGGAAAAGTTTGGGATGATATTTTTTTTCTAAAGCTTGCATAAGCAAGAGCATTAAGTATATTCAAAACTTGCAAGCTGTGTGTGTGATATGATTTTTTTTCTTTGTGTAGACCATTCTGACATGGAGGTGCTTGGAATGGTTGGTAATACAGCTATACTAACCCCTCCTAAGCCAGGAAAAATTTCATCTGGTAGCAGCAAGAAAAAAGATATATAATACAGTAAATAGATATAAAAATAAATATGGTATAAATACAATATACAGTAAATACATATCAGAATGAAGAGGTTAATAAATGAATGTGTCCCTTTGCTGTGTTTGTTTCATACAGTTGAAATTTACCCATAGGTGATTGGTTGGTCGAGTTTAGTGTTAGTGATGATGTATTAACTCACAGGTGATTTGGTTTGCTGGGTGGGTGAGATTTTGGCAAGTGCATCTTATTGGTGGAGGTACGCAGTAAAACAATGATTACTGTGTTTGGTTGAAGCCAGTTTGACAGACTACCTTAGCAACCACCTCATGGGTTAATGTTCATAGCCAGTTTGACAGACTACCTTAGCAACCACCTCATGGGTTAATGTTCATATCTTTGCTGAATAATTTTAGTTAATATTTTTGTGAAATAAGATTATTCTTACCATAAGTTAGTTAGTTTTTTTTTTCCTGATGCAATAACCACTAAGTAGGCCTAGTTTGTGTGTTATTTGTGTTTTCCCTAGTTTATTGTTATTTTAGCTCAAGCAGAGATCAGTGCAACATTTTCCAAACTGATAAATATAACCATCAACCAGCAATGAGTGGTGTGATGCATGCAAGTAGTGTTAGGTATATTTATTTACTGGTTTGAGTGGTCAGTCACCATGACTTTCTGCTGTTTATTGTTTACTGTACTTGCATTTTTTTCTATCACTCTCATGCCACTTGCATTTTTTTTCTTTCCCTCTCATGCCACATAATGTAGTGAGACTTGGTCTTCTTTGCAGGTGTCTTTTTCATTTTTAATTTGTCACATAACATATAAAGTTTAGTCATAGAACTGCATTTTTGGTTGCATAGGAGGTTTTCTAGCATTATTTCCTTATCTACCATTATCTGATATAATATTCTCTTCAGAAACAACAGCATTATTCAAGAGATTTAGTAGATTGCTCATAAGAGAATCTTGAGTTAAATTATGCTAAATAAATTGCAGAGTAAAAGGAGCCAGGAAGTATTCTTAACCAACAAGAATATAATCCTAAGTGCCATTTCCAAGCCATGCAGGAGGTAGACTCTGGCTTACTTTTTTAGAGTGGTTATCCCCAGTATATAGTAGGGTGGTCCAAAAAGATAAATTTTAGATTTTTGCTGCCCAACAAGGCTTCTCATGTTTTTACTGACAAGACATATTTCTGGTAAAAAAAATTCATCAGATTTGCGCAATATTTGGAGGTTGCACAAACTGAAGGCTTTTCGGAGACACGACGGAAAGTGAATAAATTCAATAAACTTGTAACACTGTTTAACCCCTTAATCGCGGGGATGTCGGGAGTGTGCTGTGCGTGTCCCGCGGGGATAATCGCGCTTCGACTGACTTTTTATAAATATTTGCCAAAAATCGGTTATTAGTCCTAGAATATTATAATTACATAAACATATGGCACATATCTTCAGCTTTCTCTTGGGATGTTTGTTGAGCCTTTGTCGACTACCGTAGGACTTGTGAAGACTTTTGAAGTTGGGTAACGAAGTCTCCACTTTACACTTCCCGATACCCCGTAATATGGTTACCACTTCCTGATATTATAACTACAAGCACTATTCTATGAATTTCAAGTAGTTTGGAATCCATATTCCAAAAAAATAAACGCTGAAAGTGATGTAAATTATAAGCACATATGAACTTTCCACCCGTGCTCGTTCGTCGTTGGTATTCTGAGGCGGAGCTGTCATTTATTATTTATAAACACACTCACACTTTATATTCCTAGTACTTTATTACACTTATTTGTATATACAATATTTATCCATAAGTTTCAGTACTAGTGATTTATTTTCACTCCAGGCATTCACTTTCTTGTTCAGTAAACTAGCATAAAGAATGAAGTTTTCACTTCCACTTTCATTACTCCAAGTATTTATACCCATTAGAGCGAAGCTTTCACTTTCACTTTCATTACTCCAAGTATTTATACTCGTATTCTTATATTAATAATTATTTACATTTCTTTTTACATTCTCTATTTTATTTACATTATTTATATTTCTATTTTATATACACTGTGTTGTGCACTGTCACTTTCAGTAACTTATAAAACTATTTTCCGTTGTTCAGTTACATTTACATTCATTGCTTTCACTTGCTATTTACACATTATTTACATTTCCACTTGCACTGTTTTAGAGTCACCAGAAAGATCGTGGTCACTGTCCATCATTATCATTAATAAATTAGCCAGTTCACGTTCCACAGCAGAGTCACTTAGCCCTTTACCCCTTCCCACATGAGGTTTAGTAGGGGTAGAGGTCACAGGGCCCTTTGCAGGGGGCTAAGAAACAGTGGAATTGGACAGGTGCGAATCCGACATGGTTTCACCTTGAAAGACGACAGTAAACTGAATGATGTGGCCTAGGGGCAGGGAAGGGTTGACATTGTCAGTGTGGTGACAGCTTTTAATTTATATGCTATGAAATGATTGGCAGGAAATCTAGACAATACATCATAAATTAGGTAGTTCCAGGTGAATGTAAATATCACTTAGGCTTCTCCCTTCCTTTCTTATATATATTTTTGTTATGAGAATAGGTCATACGGCATATTTCAAGGGGAATTAAACAGGGAAAATTAGCAAATGAGTGCACGTGGGGTGTTGCCAGGTGATAATTATCCCATTCCAGATGTATGGCAGTATCAATTACCTTTTCTATTTTATATATTATTTTGTATAAGAATAGGGCATAGGGCACATTTCAATGGATAAAATGAGTGGAAAAATCTGTCCAGGATTTGCGTAGCGCAGCGCAGCTGGGCAGGCGGGAAGGGAGGTAAGGAGGGGCGTCAAGGACAGGGGAAAAATGGCTAAATTGTCAACAGTGGATGGGAGTACAGATGACATTAGCAGAGCTGAGTATAGCTGGACACTGGTAGTACTGATAGATGATACAAGCCACCACTTGAAAGCCCGGGCAAATTCAAAATAACACAGAATCACAAAAGTGACGCCCCACGGTATGATCCCTTGCTCCCGAGCGTCACGAAAGTGACGCCCCACGGTTAAGGGGTTAAACCAAATGTGTTAATATTTTTTTTTTTTTTAACAACATTCAACACCACATAAAATAAAAATGTATAAATGTGAGTTCATTGTATACAAATTAACAACTTTCAACTCTATATAAAAAAAATGCTTAAATGACTGAGTTCATTATACCTTAGTGTTCTGTAATGATGGTGTAACATATATACTGAATATTTACTTAATAACCAGGTATGCACATACATCTCTTGTTATACAGTTAACTTTAAAAGGTTTAGATAAGTTGAGTTCAATTAAAAGGTGTTAGTCTTTATTGTGGCAGAACTGCAGATTTAATAGGTGGGTACATTTGCCTATGAATTCTGACTGTTTGTAACAAACTGCTCCTGGTTTTCATTTTTTGTCTGTACTGATGTCAGATTCAGTGAGAATATTGCCTCTCTGCACAGTCATCCACCACTTTAATGCTACAGATTTTATATGACAAGATGTCATTGCTAACCAGGTGGCAGGGTCTCATTCTAGAAATTCTAACTTAACTGTCTACAGTTACCAGGTTAGAATTTCATTGACCTTCTTGTAATGTATGCTTCTAATAGATGACTTGTGTCAAATTCTGTGGCTGGAATGCAGTGTGCACAGTCTGGTTTTAGTGGTCTCTCTAAGTTTGCAAACATTGTAGCCTTTGTTTCATTGCTTACAGAGGTCTCAAACAGAGCCATTGGTGCAAGGTGTTCAGATAGATACTAGAGAGCTCACTTGCTTTCAAGGCCGTCTTTCTAATATTGACATCATAGTATGACTGAAGCATGTTAATCAACTTCAGATAATTGAGAAGGGCCTTTTGTGGGATTGGAGCTTCACGCCAGATTCTAGCACTCGTATATCAGAGTCAATGTAGTACAACATTCAGTAAGCTTTTTAATTCACGAGCAGTGAGCTTAAGCAGATATCAAAAGAGCAGTATTTACACAGTGTATATGGTATTCTTTTCACCATCCAACGAGCTTAGTATATGGCCCCAGGAGCACGAGGTCTCTATCCCCCATCTAATCCTGAGTTGCTGTATGAGGAATGCAGGAGCCTGGGACAAGGCAAGTTGGTCCTGACATTTAAATGAGAGTGCCCAGCTGTTTTCATCCCTGAGTAGCATTATGTGAACAATAAACCCCAACCACCCCTTGATAAAAAACTTGCACTGGCTCAGTGTGATTGGAGCACTTTAATTACCCACTAAACCACCAGGTGCCATAATTTGGTTATATGGATACCTCCCAGTGGCCAGCGTAGTAAATTGTTTCCTGGTGTCAGGAAACATTTGCCATTTTACTCAGTGTAGTCACCCATGGGCAGAAGGAAGAGGAAAGAATAAAGGTAAAGACAAGAGGGAGTGTAGAGTCACCCGTGGGTGGAAGAATGAGGAAGGAATGAAGAAAAGAAAAACAGAAGAGGAAGGAAGGATGAGAGGAAAGGACAGTCACCTGAGAGTAGCACTGCTCGAGTGAGTGGATGATGATCACCCCCACCTACCACTAATATGAGACACAGCTTGACAGAAATTCCTTGCAGTCTTCATGTAGATGCACTTCTTTATTGCATTTGTGTGGTATGTTATCTTTTCCCTATGCAGAGATTCTTGAGTGGAACTAAATCTGTTATCATTTTTTGACTGGAAAGCATCTTCATTGAACTTGCCTCAGCATATCCAGTAATGCTTAAGTAGCCAGGTGTACAATGATGTCTTCAGGTTCCTATTTATCTGATTCCGTCTGTGTCACCTGTAGTCAGTTGCATCATCCACTCCTACCAACCCTCTTTCCAAGGATACTAGAAAAGGGCTGAGTGATAGTGCCATAAGGCATGCCCTGGATGTAACAGTGTTTAGTTTATCTAGTAGCAGAGAAGTTGCCAAGTTGTGAGCAAAGCCATAGTCGGCACCGTGGGCCGATGCACAAACACGTCCTGCTCTCGCACCGAAAGTTAGTTCTCTTCCTCACGCCATAACTCATCAACGCAGTGATCTATAGACCTCGGGATATTTTCATTCACTAGAGGAGAAGTTGGTGTGTAATATGGTCTTTAATTTGTCTCCTGAAGTGCTATGTTTTTTGAGGTATTGGGGTTTGAAAACAAGCGATTTCTGGAAAATTGCCCGTAGTGAGGTGACGACTGCGTTAAAAATAGCCCAGCATTTGGGGGTAATCATGTGCTTAGTTGTAGTGGACTAAAGCAATATTTAAAAGAGCTTTCTCAAAAAGACAAAAGCTTGTGCTTGAAGCTTTGAAAAAGGTCTAAAACTGTACTTAAAAGTACATTCGAGTACATTAAAGATTTGGAATGATCCTTATGATTATTCCTGGCTGACCTCCTGTTTAAAGTATTTGAAAGTGTGATGCATAGACCCACAGAAACAGTCTGCAAACTGGAAAGCTGGACAGTGGGCAGCTAAACACTGCATTTGCAGAGGTTCATTTTAAAATAATTAAAACAGATACAGTAAAAAAAGAAGAGGAGGAAGAAGAAGAAGAGTTATGCAGCCTGATAAAACTTTAGTTGGCTATCCAAATAACTGCAGTCAGAATTTCATACATATGACACAAAGTCTGACTTTGTGTAGCCTCAAAATTTTTTTTTAATGAGCTAAAATTTTCACTGTGATGTCTTTTTGCCAAATGGAACAGGGGCAGCCTTGTGGAGTTTTATTTTTTAGACTTTTATTTTTTACCTATGAATTGTGGACCACCCTACCCAGTAGGCCTAATCCACTGTAGAAATGGTATTATTGAAGAATGTATGTAGTATCCATAGAGTGTTTAGAGTAGGAAGCAGTCATTGGTAAAGAAAGGGAAAGGGAGGGGGAAAAGTATGAGATGGGATAAAGCGTAGAGATGTTTGAGTGGTACAAGTTGGAGCAAGGGCAGCCTGATGGCGGAGGACATGTTGACATGGAGGCAGCTAGCTAGTATGTGGTCACCCTTGCTGAGAATAAGGGTTATTGATAACCAATACCCTCTTTAGGCACAAAATGATCCACAGGTATATGTGGTGAGCGATGAGAAGGCTGGGTTGTGAGCTGAATTAACCCATCACGTCTGGGGGTTGTTTACACCACCCAAACCATCAGCAGGTGTTTTTCTTAAAAATCACCATTATTTAAACCATAATTTCTCAGCTAAAACTATAATATAATATAATGCTATAACCATAATAATAATACAATAACAATAATATTATGTGGTAACCATAGGGGTATTTGCCTTCTTAGTGTGACTGGAAAAATATATGGTAGAATACTCATTGATAGGGTTAGGCATATGACAGAGGAGCTAGTTGGAGAAGAACAAGGGGGATTTAGGAAGGGAAAAGGGTGTGTAGATCAGGTATTTGTTCTAAGATGTTTAGTGGAGAAGTATCTAGAGAAGGGAAAGAAAGTGTATGCTGCCCTCATGGACTTGGAGAAAGCATATGACAATAGATAGGCAAGGTATGTGGAAGGTATTAAGAACATAAGGAGTGGAGGGGAAATTGTTGAGTGCTGTGAAGAGTATGTATGAAGGAGCTAGGGCTATGGTGTGAGTGGATGGTGAGCTGAGTGAGTTCTTTGATCTCAATGTGGGATTGAAACAGGGTTGTGTGATATTTCCATGGCTGTTTATTATACACATGGATGGGGTTGTAAAGGAGGTGCAAGGTAGGGCAGTGGATTTGGGGGTGGCTCTAATGAATGAGGGTGAGATTTAGAAGATTCCGGTGTTGCTGTTTGCTGATGATACAGCATTGTTGAGTGAAGATGAATGGGAGTTGCAAGGTTTGATGAATGAATTTGGGACAGTGTGTTGGAAGAGGAATCTGAAAGTTAATGTAATCAAGTGTAAACTTATGGTGTTTGAGAGGAATGAAGTCACAGAATGTATAGTGAGGTTGGATGGTGAGGATATGGGAAATGTGAGTGCATTCAAGTACTTGGGTAGTGTGATGAGTAAGGATGGAACTTTGGGGGATGAAGTGTGTGAAAGGGTACAGCAGGGAAGGAAGGTTGTTGGTTCACTGAAAGCAGTGATGAGAAATAGGGAGGTGAGTATGGAAGTTAAGAAGTCACTGCATGATAGTATTGTGATCCCTACCCTGACGTATGGAAGCGAGGCGTGGACCTTGCAAGAGAGGAACAAGTCAAGAGTGAGAGCAGTGGAAATGAGTTACTTGAGAGAAGCATGTGGAGTGACGTGGAGGGACAGGTTGACGAATGAAGAAGTGAAAGAATGTTGTGGGGTGGATGGGGATGTGGTTGAGAAGATTAGGAGAAATACACTGAGGTGGTTTGGACATGAGAGAATGGAGAGTGAAAGACTGACTAAGAGGGTGTATGTAGGTGAGGTGGAGGGAGGGAGAGGGAGGAGTAGACTGAGGATGAGGCGGAGGAAGGGAGTTGAAAGGTATATGAGGGAGGGGCGAGTGAGTTGGGGGGAGGGTAGTCAAATGGTGGGTGACAGAGCAAATTGGAGGCGTTTTGTCTGCGGCCACCCTTTGCGGGATTAGGGTGTCGGGCTACGGATAAATAGATAGATGTATACATGCCACTTGGACGTCCCCAGGTTGTCATGTATACATGCCACCCGGACGGGATGGGTTATCGGAAGACAATGAGTGATTTTGTGTGTGTGTGTGTGTGTGTGTGTGTGTGTATGTGGATGACAGAATGAGGAGGTATGTAATGGATGCAAGAACATATAGAGGTTTGAGGAATGGACATTCCGACTACCACTATGATGGTGGTGAAAGTCAAGGTACAAATGCAGTGGATGAACAGGAGGAGGGAAGGACAGGAAGTAGCAGTCCATACAAGGAGGGTAGAAAGGTTGCAAGAGGATAGAAAAAAAAGAAAATACTCCTCTATGTTTAACAAATTCTTAAAGTATTTTCTTCATTTGTGTTCACTTTTAATCCTTCTCCAAAAGCAGTCTGCCTTTTCTATCTTTCCTTTGCCTGCTACCTTCATCATCTGCCTGTATATTTTTTGGACAGTGGTACCATGGCTTCTGACTCTTCCACCTCAAAGGGGTTAATGTGGTAATTTTATTTTTTAATACACAGTGCTGATCACCTCTTGAAGATTGAACTATGGAGTTTCTGCTGAATGCTTATCACCTCTTTCAGAGAGTTTTGTGTGCTTTCCCACATTTTCTCAATTTTCTTCCAATTTATTACCACAAAAATCCCCCACCTTTTACTAGTATTCATGATGCTGTTGCCTGGTTGGTCTTCTTGCACATAGAAAAACACCATATTGCACTTATTTCCATATTCTCTTGGTTTGGGTATGGAAACTTTTCAGCTTATGGTTAAAATTTTTTACATGTAAACTGTAAACAGTGTAATGTGGATTTTGTTCTAGTCACCCTAGGTTCATTCAATATGTAAATCAGGTAGACTGCAGACTGGATTTTTATTATTCTTACTATTATTATTATCCACTGTCTGTACTCCACATATATTCCTCAACAGTCCCATCTCCACTGCTCTTGACTTTTCATTTTCATGCCACACCATAGTCCTATCCGTATGTTAAGGTCGGCACTGACACTCCTATATGTACGCCCCACATGGCTGCAACACTCAAGCCTCTATTTTTTATCAAGACCTTCATAGCACCTGCTACTTTCCTTCCTTGTGTCACTCTATTTTCCACTTCTTTTGCACATTTCCCTCTCTTTTCTATCACTGTAGCCTGGTATTTGAACTCTCACACCAATTCAGTCTCTGTCCATTCGCTGTAACATCACACTAGGAGTCATCTTCTCTCAAAAACCATCCCTTCACTCATTTCTATGTTTACTCTCAAGGCATGACGCTCACAGACATCTACAAAACTCTGCACCAGTCTGCCAAGCTCTTGTCCGGTATTTGCAGGTAGCACTGCATCATAAGCTTACAACAAATTTAAGATGTTCCACCCATCACCATTCATTACCAACACCAACTTTCTCCATTAGTTGTGTTTTTACTTCTCTCCTTACTCCATCCTAAGCCTTGGGGACATTTTTACTTCTCTCATCACTGCATCATGCAACCTTGTCGTACTCCCTCATTGATCATGAACCAATCACTTAGATGCCCATTTGCCCTTACACATTCCACACTACCATCATAAAAACTTGACGGCACCTAGCGGTATGGAGGTTGGCAAGGCTAAGACTGACGAGACCGAGCTGGCTAGATGAATTTTGGCGGAGAAGTGCATAACCAGAGATTTGGCACCCCTTTTTAATGTGACAGCATTCGAATTGACTCAGTCAGATAGGTATATGTGAAGCTACATAATGTGGTAAATATTTTTGGCCTATCTGATGAAACCAGGATTCCATGGGCTTGAATGATGTGTGAATGGAAGTGTGTCCCATTGAATTGGACAAACTAAGGCTGTCTGGCCATTGCTACTCCTCACCATGCCCTAGGGTGGGAAAGGAAGTCCGGATGATAATTATGATGATGATTGCTATTATTATTATTATTATTATTATTTCATCCATTCATCCATCATCCAATCCTGTGTTGCCCCATGAGGAGCGTAGGAACCCGGGGATAGGCAAGTTGTTCCTGACATTTAAGATGAAAGTGACCATCCTCACACATCCCTGAGTGGCATTATGTGAACAGTAAATCCCAACCACCCCTTGGATATAAACCTACACAGGCTCAATTGGATTGGAGCACCTTAATTGCCCACTAAACCACCCGGCGCCATAATCTGGTTATATGGGTACCACCCAGTGTGGTAAATGGTTTCCTGATGTACTTATTACTATAATTGAAGATTTTACATTTGGTACTGCCATGTTATTTAACTCCTGTTGTCCCCAGATGATATTGTTCTTTCTACCGATCAGATAATTTTGTTAATCAAGGTTGGAAGGAAAGGACAAATGTGTAATATATTTTTCAGGTGTGTGAGTTGACCCGCAGTGGAAACTGCCGATGGAGAGGGAGAAGGGGGGAGAAGAATGCCAGATACCAACCAGCTGTCAAATTAATACCAGCCAGCTGCCTGATTAATACCATCAGCCTCCAGTCACTGGTAAGTGTCTGATTGTGCATATTTGTTGTTGGTATGTTCTCAAACCCATTTGGACAGGGAATCAGAAGTTGCCTTTCTCCTACAGTCCACCATCCTTCTTTTTTGGAATAGGGTGTTAAGGGAGAGGGAGGGGGAGACCGAGGATGAGATGGAGGATAATAGAGGTATATGAGATAGGAGTATGTGAGTTAGGGGGAGAACAGTGAAATGGCAGGGGACAGGGTGACGGAGGCAATTTGTTTGTTAAACCATTTGCAGGATTAAGGCATCTGGCTATAGGTAGATAGATAAATATTGCAGATATGTTCAAATCAAGGACCAGTATCACATTTTGGTTTATATTTGATTTTTTACTGAGTAGATAAGATGATTGGAGTTGATGAAAGATGATAGGATGAGTTTTACATGGGGGAGTAAATAACGAGGTTGATAGCACTTCTTTAACATGAAAGGTGTTGGATGGTTTATCGGATGGGTATTACGAAGTGCATATGTGTGTGGATAGTTATGCTTGTTTGGTTGTAAAAGGATCCCAGGGGTTTGAATGATCTGTGGGGGTGTGGCCCATTTGGCGTGCCATTGAGTGATTGGTTATCTTTATTATAGAGGCATTTGTCATCTTAGTGTAATACGAAACGTATATGGTAGGGTACTTATTGACAGAGTTAGGGAAATAACAGAGGAGTTAGGTGGAGAAGAAAGGGAAGTTTTGGAAGGGTAGAGGTTGTGTGAGAGATATTCTAAGGTCTTTAGTGGAAAAATTTCTAGGGAAGGGAAGAAGTTGTATGCAGCCTTCATGGATTTGGAGAAAGCATATGACAGGGTGGATAGACGAGGATTGTGGAAAGTATTAAGAATATATGGAGTAAATGGAAAGTTGTTTATTGCTGTGACGAGTAATAATGAGGGTGCTAAGGCAGCAGTGCATGTGGACAGTGATCTGAGTGAATTTTTATATTTGAAGGTTGGATTGAAACATGTGTGTGTCATGTCTCCATGGTTGTTCAATTTTTTTATGGATGGGGTTGTAAAAGAGATACAAGGTTGGGCAGTGTGTGGAAACTCCCTGTACTGTTGTTTGCAGATAATACTGTGTTAAGTGAAGACGAAGGGGAGCTACTAGGCTTAGTGAACGAGTTTGGGAGTGTGTGTAAGAAACGGAATCTAAAGGGGAATGTAGGGAAGAGTAAAGTTATGGTCTTCGAGAGAAATGCACCCATTGAATGTACAAATGTATAGTGAGGTAGGATGTGGAGGAAATGGAAAATGTGAGTGTGTTTAAGTAGTGTGATGAGTAAGGGTACAAAAAGGAAGAATGTTTAAGTACTTGGGTAGTGTGATGAGTAAGGGTACAAAAAGGAAGAATGATTGCTGGTTCTTTGAAAACAGTGATAAGAAACAGGGAAGTGAGCACGGAAGTGAAAAAGT
Source organism: Coenobita brevimanus (assembly GCF_032717465.1). Taxonomy (NCBI): domain Eukaryota; kingdom Metazoa; phylum Arthropoda; class Malacostraca; order Decapoda; family Coenobitidae; genus Coenobita; species Coenobita brevimanus. The sequence continues at coordinate 26,153,693 of NC_137012.1, forward strand.
TACTACTGTACATGACAGTATTATGATACCAACTCTAACGTATGGAAGTGAACATGGACGTTGTTGGAGGGACACAAGTCAAGAGTGAGAGCAGTGGAAGTGAGTTATTTGAGAGGAACGTGTGGAGTCACATGGGGAGAGAGAGACTGACAAATGAGGAAGTGAAGTAGCGTTGTAATGTGAATGTGGATATGATAGGAAGCTTTAGGAGAAACTTGAGGTGCTTTATCCATGTGGAGAGGATGGAGAGCAAGAGACTAACGAGGAGAGTGTATGTGAGTGAGGTGGAGAGGGGGAGAGGGATGGATGGAGTGGAGAGGTATATGAAAGCGGGAGGTGTGAGTTGGGAACAGGGCTGTGAAATACTGGGAGACAGGGCGACTTGGAGGCGATTTGTTTGGCCACCCCTTACGGGATTAAGGCATCTGGCAATAGATGGATAGATAGACTGTTGTTATTATTATTATTATAATAATTATGGAGTTGTAAGAATGGATGAAATCAGAAATGAGAGAACAAAGGTTTTCTTTTGGAGTTCAAAGCATACAGGGTTGTGTGGAGGGGGGTCAACTGCGATGATTCGGGCATGTAAAGAGGATGGGAGAACAACGTTACCCAAGGAGATACTGTGATTGAACACCAGAGGGTAGTAGGCTGCCTAGAAGACCTAGAACCAGATGGAAAGATAACATGAAAAATGCAGTACAGAAGAGGAGAAGACAACTGGAGGAAGTGGAGGAACAGCAGCTCTTAACAAGGCCGGCACTGATAGAGGAAGTTTTTGAGGCAGGACAACTGACAAGCGAAGGCGCAACCGGCGTGTGGTGAGATAGTTGAGAAATTATTTTTTTTCTCTTACCTAATCATACAAGGGTGGAGAAAATGTGCTGGATTTTTTTTTTTTTTTTTTTTTTTTCGTTTATGTTTTATTTTTTTCTTTTGCTATGACAGCTTTTATTTTGCCTAAGGGACCTGTTGTATGGGACCTTCTTGTAATATCACATAGTATATACTGTACTGCAACCACCAGACTGATTTATTAGGAGACAGCCATCATTGTGGAGGAATTAATCTATCTGCAACCCAGTTTCCTGCTATCTGTCTAAATTGCCATCTCCATATTCAGTGCTGAGTTGTAACAAAAGATTAACACAATGCTAGTTATGAGGTGTTACATAAATGATGGAGAGCCATAGGATTGTCTTGTTCTGCTGGCTGAAGGTGCCCTCTTTGTGCCATTCACCTTCCTCCTTTTGGAGGATAGGGAAGTAGTTACATGTTTCTGTAAATGAATAATGGAGATGCATAGTTATATCATAGTTACCATATGAAGACACTCTCCTCATCCGTGTCCTTCATTCGTACCGTTTATTGTCTGTATTGTTTATAAAGACTTCACCTCCCATTGCCTTGAAAATGATGTAAATAATATGCAGGAGAACACAATGATGTATTACACAAAATAAGTTGCCTAGGAAGGGGTGCTGAGCGGCCTTGTAACCCAAAAATAATATGGCCCAAAGTTTTATTTTTTATCATTGTTATATACCAGTATGGTGTGAGTTGGGAGGAGGGCAACCTGATGGCAGGCAGAGGACAGGACAACATTGAGAACATTTGTTCATAGCATCCCCCCTCCCCTACAGGATTTAGACAATATTATTATTATTATTATTGGTTTATTGCTCACGTAATGCCACTCCGGGATGTGTGAGACTGGTCACTTCACTCTTAAATGTCAGGACCAACTTGCCTGGCCCTGGGCTCCTGTGTTTCTCATAGGGCAACACAGAATTAGATGATGATGACAATGATGGAAGCATATTACAGTTCCTTTCCTCTTTCCGAAGTATTTGCCACTTTACCCAAGCTGTAGTAGTTGTCATGGCCTCAGAATTATCTGAAATGGGAACTCACTGGACTGCAGGCATGAAGTTACCCATGTGCTGCAGTCCACCATTCTTTCTGGGAATGAGAAAGTACTTGAGGGACTGTAACCAGGGAATTGAGCTAGACAAGTAACAAACTGGGTCAGTTCATCTTGGTCTTGTGTGCTAGTAGTTGTAGTCTGTGCAGCCCCAAGCTCATCAGTACATTAACTCAGTGGACAGCAGTCTGAGTTACCCTTCTGTAGTTCATCATTCTCCTGTTGGGAATAGGGGAGGCAGTTGCCCTCTCCCTCCATCCTGTTAGTGATACTCCAGCACCAACATAATAGGGTTAATTAAGATCTGTATTGAACCCCTCCACATACACAGGGTTATCAACAGACCTGAGATTATCTCCTAAAAACTTGCCATATTTTCAGGGCTTCCTGTGCTCCACATGTTGCTGTTCCTATTGCTGCTGTGCTGGAGGGGGTGCCAGTGGTGCTGCCTTGCAGAGTTGATGCTTGTGGTGTTGCTGGCACAGTGATGTGTCACATTATACAGTGGCCTCTAACCTCTAGGGAAATACCTCTGACAACCCTGAAGAGGTTCCCCAGAGGCCATCCATCTTTTACTGTCTACACCTCAACTACTACTACTACTACTGCTACAACAACAACAGTTACAGCTACAACTGCCCTTCTGAATTGTGAGTTAGAAAATTTTTGGTTCGTCCAACTTGACTCTGCACCTGGAGAGTTTTTTCCTTTGGCAGCCTATTATCCAAAGCAGAGTAAGGCAAAGATAGCAATACTGTGGCAAATCACTTTTAAGCCAAGTTGAGGTGGAGAGAGTTTGTCAGCAGTTGCTCCCCTACTTACGAGATTTTAATTGAGAATTCCTCACCTCATCCTTGGGTGGGAAAAGGAGGCAGGGTGATGCTAAGGCCTAATGATGATAGCTAATGAAAATGCCCAGTGATGATGATAATTAGGATTAGTGGCAGTGCTAGGCTCAATAATTTGATCTTTTCACCACTAGAGTATATAAGGCCAGTTAACTTAACCTAGGTACTCATTTTACTTGCTAATTAATGATGATGACGATGACGACAATGATGATGATGATAGGATTGGATGCTGCAGTGCCAAGAATCAATCCCTGGCACTATGAGACTGTGAATATCGTAAGAATAATGCTAACCACAAAGCTTAATAATATCTCGAGCAGGTAAGTCTTTAATCCCGTCATTAACAATAGCTTGTAGCTCAGTGTTCGTAAGTGGGAGAGCGACTGTCTTTATTCCAACCAACACCAGATGGTTTTATTCAACTGAGAGTGATGCTTGGGGGTCTAAGGATAATAATGGTCTTTATTTTCTTTTTACTTCTTTATATTGGTGTAGGATTGAGAATTGTAAATTTAATCAGGCAGCCCCCTCCCCTCCTCATCCTATTATCATCACTCCAGCACCAGTGATCCAGGGGTTAATTGAGATCTATATTGAACTCCTCCACATACAAAAGGGTTAAATTATCAGCAGGCCTGAGATTATCTCCTAAAAACTTAACATATTTTCAGAGGCTGTCTGTGTTACTCTTGCTGCTGTTCCTGCAATTGCTGTGTTGGTGCTACCCTGCTGGAGTTGGTGCTGCCCTGCTGGAGTGGGTGCTGTCCTGCTGGAGTTCGTGCTGCCCTGATGGAGTTCATGCCGCCCCACTGGAGTTCATGCTGCCCCGCTGGAGTTCGTGCTGACCCGCTGGAGTTCATGCTGCCCCGCTGGAGTTCATGCTGCCCCGCTGGAGTTCATGCTGCCCGCTGGAGTTCGTGCTGACCCGCTGTAGTTCATGCCGCCCCACTGGAGTTCATGCTGCCCCGCTGGAGTTCATGCTGACCCGCTGGAGTTCATGCTGACCCGCTGGAGTTCGTGCTGACCCGCTGGAGTTCATGCCGCCCCACTGGAGTTCATGCTGCCCCGCTGGAGTTCATGCTGACCCGCTGGAGTTCGTGCTGTCATGTAGGAGCCGGTGGTGTTGGCTCAGTGATTTGTGAGTGAGTAACCTCCAGTCTCTGGGGAAATACCTCTTCCCTAAAGGGGTTAATTCCCCAGGGCCATCAGTCTTGAAAATTATCAGCAGAACTACACTTACTACTACTACTGCTACTACTACAGCTACAGCCACCCTACTACAGCTACAGCCACCCTTCTGAAATGTGAGTTAGAAATTTTTTTGGTTCGTCCACCCTGACTTGGCAGAGAGTTTTGTCTTTGGCAGCCTAATCCCCAAAGCCCAGAAGTAGAGTAAGACAAGGATAGCAATACTGTGGCTCTGCATCCTTTCCAGATCACTTTTAAGCCAGGTTGAGATGGACAGAGTATAACAGTTGCTCCCCTACATACGATATTTTAAGAGAGAATTCCTCACCCCATCCTTGGGTGGGAAATTTGGACTGATGATGATAATTATGATCAGTAGCAGTGCTAGGGTCTATAACGAGAACATTCCACCACTAGGGTATATAAGGCCAGTTAACTTAATCTAGGTACTGATTTTAGTGGCCAATCAACGACAGCGATGATGATTGATGATAGAATAGTTAGTGCTAGGCATTATAACTAGATCATTCCACCACTAGGGTATACATGGCCAGTTAACTTAATCTAGATGATGATTTTACTGGCCAATCAACGATGATGACGACAGCGATGATTGATGATAGGGTAGGATGATGCAGTGCCAGGAGTCAATCCCTGGCACTATCAGGCTGGCAACCACAAAGCCGAATAAAATCTCGAGCCAATAAGTCTTTAATCTCAACAGCAATTTTTCTTAGCTAAGATGTTCGTAAGTGGGAGAGCAACTGTCTTTATTCTAACTAACACCAGATGGGTTTATTCAACTGAGAGTGATGCGTCGGGGGTCTAAGGATAATAATGATCTTTATTTTTAGCGTATTTTCAGCTTAAATGTCAGGACCAACTTGCCTAGCCCCGGGTTCCTACGCTTCTCTGTTGGGCGTCATAGGATTGGATGATGGATGGATTTTTAACTTATTTATATTCGTCTGTGCTCAATTATCATACTTCTTGCAACTTAACGTGGCCCAGGATTTGTTCATTCACCAGCTTTTTTCATATATCTCAGTGATAGAATAACACAGTAGTACAGGTGTACATCCATCCCACTGCACTTCTTCATGACTAGCATTCTGTTTGATAAACTCTTGCTAAGATGCTTATTTTATGCCTGGGTAGAGTAACAAGAGTACAGTAAGTATATGCCCCAGGTTTACCAGCAGCAGATAGTTTTGAAACCCTTCCCCTGTACTTCATGATTAGCATGTCTCCTTCCTAAGCTGTTGCCTCAGCTCAGCAATATTTCAAGCTGATAGATAAAGCACACAGATAGTTAAACATTACACAGATACACATAGATAGTAGATATATTGCAGTAAGTGTTTGCTGGATAGATATACCGCAATAATTTTGTGATAGAAAGGTTCCACATGTTATTTTTGATGCCTTTGACTGCTAGTGCAATGTTTCTCTCAGTTGAACAATGTCTGGTGTTAGTTCAAAGTGGCTTGTCTTCTTTGTGGTTGGGGTGATTTCCTAACGTGATTTCTTAGCAAGCCTCCTGAGCTACCTAGAAGACACCCCAGTGAATTATGCATATGATTATTGATTGATTATTGTATTGGTGTTTGTATTGTAATTGATGCACAGTGGACAGAATTTTATAATAAAGCCTGTGGTTTGGCCAGTTGTTTCAGATACTCGTGTATATTGTTGCTATGTTGTCCGTTTAAATCACCCACACCAATCGACCCTGCAGTGCTGGCGTTACTCGTTGTTTACGAACCTCAGCCCATCGATTCCCCCGTGTGGAAGTTGGAACGCTAAGTACCGGTACGCTTGTAAAAAAAATAGGCGCCAAATTAGATTGAGAAGATTAAAGTTTTGCGCTGGCAGTAAAAGTCTGCATCATAAAAATAAGCTTAAAAAATTTTGTGCTGAATTAGTTTCCATAATACTGTCGTGTAGCATGGCCCCAAGTCCCTTTGCTGCTAGTGGGGTTTTGGGGGATTGCAGATGACTGGGTGGTTGGGTATCACTTTTACAGCACACACAACCCACCATTGTGTGCCATGATATATATCGGTTCTGACATCGGTAATGGGGGCTGTCGGACATTGAGGAGGAGTCCATCATTGCATATGTTGGAAGGATAAGTGGCACACAGGTGGATGATTATATAAGTAAACATGCACTCAGCCCCTGCTTGCAATAACCACGTTGTGGCCGTACAGTAAGGGGGCGGAATGCTCTATGAGGGGTTTGTAAGGATGGCCAGTTTTTTTGTTTATTTTTTACGGCCTAGGCAATGCTTCAGGGATTGGGCATACGTTCTTAAGTGGATATTGCAAGCCAGACGTTGCACACTTTGTTCACATCTATCAGATGCTGAACCACACATTCACACCCACCCATTCATTCACCAATTTTTTGTTTCCCCTGTTTTGCAAGAGACCTGGGACTAGCTACTGACTGATTTAATACCGTATAGTGCCACATCCAGCTGCAGTGCCATAACTCTTGACACCACCACATGACTGTCTAGTATGTTACTGCCAAGTGTAACTTATATCCTGGGTAGCAAGAAGCAACTTGGCTTGTCACTCATGATAGTCACGAGATGCCCACTTTGAATAGTAATTGAATCAAACGACCAGTTTCTTTACCTGCTGCTGTCAGCTCTGAAAGAAAACGTCTTCGCCAGATGCAAGTAAGGCGACTAAGGTTATAGACAACTGGCCAGCCTTACACAGCCATAGGCTATGAAATGTTTTGCAAAAATCCTGTCCTGAGCATGAGCAAAAGTATGTAGACACTTCTCTGCCGGCTGTAGGAATGGAAGGTGTTGTTTGAAATATTTTATGTGGTAAGGACTGCACATCAATGTTACCATTCTTTCCTAGTCCACCATTCTCCTTGGGGGGATAGTAAAGGAACTGAAGGCTGTTAGTTTAACCTGACATTTTCAATATCTGATCATTGCCACATGAAGGTGTCTGTTCCAGGCACCAGGAAAACAAGCAAGAGAAGGAATGTTACTCTCTAGTCATTTGGGGAAGAGTGGTAAATATGAAATACAAGTTAGTGCTGGCAGAGTATTGTTGGCATACTTTTGCACATGCCTGTACATCACAAACAGATGCAGAAGTCCTGGTTATATGCCACAGATGCTAAAAAATACAGGGTGGTTCATATATAACATGTCTGATCCCATGTGTTTTGTTTTTGCATTTTGAACCATACCTTACCCCATCCTTAGGTGGGAAGAAGAGGCTAGGATGATGATGATAATGATTGCAGTGATGATTTTAATAATAATGAATGATGATTTTTGAATTTGATGTTTATTTGATGATTGATATGGTGGAGGCTCAGTCAGCTTTACCATTTGTACCCTGCATCGGTTTCTGTTTCCCACAACCCTTTCGTACTTGACAGTGATTGCTTGCTTGCATCTTTTGTTTTCATTTTTTTATCAAGTAATTTAATATCTCCTCTTGCATTTGCTTCAGTAATTGCTTAAAATTCATTCATTTTAGTAAGAAGAAATTTTTACTATTCTCTGACTTTTATCTGTCTATTGCCAGACGTCTCATTCCCATAAGGGGGGGCCACAAACAAATTAACTCCATGTCATTGTGTTATCTGCTATTTGACTGTCCTCTCTCCAACTCACACCCCCCTCCCTCGTATCTCTCCATTCTTCCATCTCTGCCATGGTCTCCCCTCCTCCCCTCCCCCTCCACGTCATACAGTACACATACCATTTAGTCACTCTCTCATTCCCCATCCTCTACATGGCCAAACTATTTTAAAGTATTTCTTCTAGTAGCACCACAGCACTTTTTTTACTTCCTCATTTGTATATCTGTCTGTCCATAAAACTCCACACAGTCCTCAATTCATTTCCACTGCTCTCATTCTTGTGTCCTTCCAACAGGATCTAAGCCACACTTCCATGCTTACTTCCCAACTTCTTATCACAGCATTCAGTGATCCAGCAACCTTTCTACCCTGCTTTACCCATTCAAGCACTTCCTTCCATCCTTACACAGCACACTAAAGTACTTGGATGCACACTCATTATCTGTTTCTTCACCATCCAGTCTCACTGTGTATGCTGTGACTTCATTTCTCTCAAAGATCATAACTTGACTCATATATACATTCTTTTTTAGATTCCATTTCCTATGTACATCCCCAGACTCATTCACCAAGCCTTGCAGTTCACATTCCTCACAATACAGTATCATCAGCAAGCAACATTTTAGGAAGTTTTCACACCTTACCCTCTCTTATTAGACACTCCAGTATATTCACATCCCTGCCTATTCTCTTTCTTATAGCTTCATCCATATACAAATCGAACACCCACAGAAACATGACACAAGGAGACATGACACACAGGCATGAGAGACAGGACTCACAAAAGCATGACTCAAACGTGACATAAGGAGACATGAGAGTTTTGTCTGTATGCAGATTCATTTCCCATATCTCTCTGGCAGAATAAGATAGCACTGTGGCCTAACATCCTTTCCATAGCACTTCTTCATGACTAGCAACATATTAATCTTGTATCGACTGGCATTTACAAAGGAAAGATGGTAATTTAATCCCCAGTTAAACAGAGCATAATTGAATAAAGTCATCAAAATACATTTATCCCCCATACCCACAGACTGAGCCGATAACATGCCAGATAGGTCTATATATGGGCAGCCCTGTATTTTGGTGTGGTAAATTGTGGGATGCTGTTGCTGTGGTCCTGTATTCTGCTGTAGTAGTGCCGTAACCAAACCACTTCTCTGAACCAGTATAGCGTCGATTTCAGCAATTTTGCCTGCACAGTATTTGCTCCCAAAGTAAAACAGTGTCAGTGGTTTGTAGCTTATCTGTGTGTGCTGATCATCTAGCTCTTGAAAGAGGTGTTGCTAAATGAGCTATGGAATTTTGCTAAGGATATATGCATGTCATTTTCCAAAGTAGACTACTGAAAGATGCACACACGTCTGAAAATTATTAGTGGATAATTGTTGTAAGAATTTTTGAGGTTAACTCATCCAAAAGCTCATATTGCCTCTTTTCTTTGATTAAATTCGAGTATTTAGTTTCTCCAACATTGACTTTGTTTGTAATTAAAATGAGCGTGGGACCACCTCAACAGCTGGTATTATCAGCCCAAAAGATCGTAAATAAATGTGGCAAATAAAAGGACTTCACCCAAAGCCATAGTGCTTTTTTACCAAACAATAAAAAAAAGGTGTTTTGCATATATTATGCTTCGTGAAGTACTGATGTTGGTTGTTATATTTGTATGGCTATTTTTGTCCATTTTCTTGTTATTTTTGCATTATTAATGTCATGTTATAATGGTATACTGTACAGTCTGCCCCTGGAAAAAATATGTACAAAATCCTTCTTTGGTTGATTTTCATTGGCAACAGGTCAACTATGAAAAAGTCTTCCTCAATCCGTATTTTGCCCTGCCTATGACCTCCAGTCTTTTAAGTGCAATGTGTGGAAGGACTTCAGAATTAATGGATCTTGCATTTGACTCTCTTTTGTGTATTCTTTCTTACAGCCTTTTTTTTTTTTTTTTTTTCATCTCTGCATTAAAAAGAAAAATGTATTTCCCAAAATAGCAGAGAATTAAAAACTAACAAGCATCCTTAGTTATCCAAGAATAACAATCATTCTGAGTTGATTCCCATCATTAAACATCTCCAGTTGATTCCCTTCATTTATGTCGGCGATTAATGAGTTGAGGTTTTTCCCTGCGTATATACGAACATTTGTCGTTAACGTGGTTTGTTTTTAATTATTTTTTCCTGTGGCAGACTGTATGTTTATATATTGATATTAGTATGTGTTTTTGGTGCCTGTTTATTTCTGTTGATTTATAGTCAGTTTGCTTTCGCCAGACAGAGATTCATAACCTTTAGCTTGGATTATGGCCAAGTGTAGTCAGATTGGAGAGTTAATTTGAATAGTAACCAAGGAGTCTCATCCCTTCCTCATGACTAAGGCCTATTGAATTTTGTACACCAATGATTTAGTACTGAAGTTATAAAAGTTGCCTTGTTTTGTCAGATGAAAATCTATAGTTATGTAAGTGTTGATTTGTAACATGTTATCTTTATATCTCTGTTCTTATTTGTTATAGTGTGGGGAAAACGTGCCATTATAATGCCATCTTTTGAAATTTTTTAACTATATGAGAGCCTAAGGTGCCCAACTGACTGAACTATTTTGATATACTGTTTTATATCACAGTCATTTGTCATATTTACCTCAGCATGTAAAAGAACTAATCTGCCTGTCAGTTCCATATCGTCTATCAACCCATGGCATCTCGGGAATCAGCAATATTATGTGTTGAGCAGGTTATTTTGTTCAGTATGCAATATGCAGGCAGACTATGTTGTATAAAGTTGTACGGTCTCCAACATCACAGCCAATTGTTTATACATTTTAGAACCATCATTATGCTTTTACTTAGGCTATGCTTTGGTATTTTTCCTACATTGTTGCTTTTTCTTAGTCTGTGTATCGTTAGGGTGTTTGTGATGGTGTTGGTGTCTGTTGGGTTGGCTTGTGGTGGTTTATGATTCGAGAGAGAGAGAGATGTAAATGACAGTGATTTAATATTGGTGTTGGAATGATCAAGGATGTGTGATGTCCCCATGGTTTGTGTGTGTGTGTGTGTGTGTGTGTGTGTGTGTGTGTGTGTGTGTGTGTGCGTGCGTGCGTGCGTGCGTGTGTGTGTGTGTGTGTGTGTGTGTGTGTGTATACTGGGATTTGAATGGTGAGTGAATGAGCATCTGAGCCATTTCAGTGGGCTTGCAGTTGGCCAGTTTCTCCCTCTTTTGGTTTCCTCTTTGCTTTATGGGCCCTATACATTTCAATAATATGTAAAAAAAAAAAAAATAATAATAATAATAATAATGAATAGGGGATGACTGCTTGAAAAAGAGAAAAACAATGGTTATGATGATTAAAGAGTAATTACTTTTAATGATTTTCCACTTCACTAGGCATGATACTGATGTCCCCCCCCCCCCTTAATGCTTGTTCATTCTTTGTTCTTTTGCTGCCACCTCAAATATTTCTATCGAGAGAGAGAAATTGGGAGAGCCTTTGTCACAGTGCTAAAAATTATTACAGGCCTCTGACCCTCCCATCACCTGTATTGGCAGTCTATCCCCCCACCTTCCCTTCAAGCAGGCAAATTCTCATGACAAATTTAATTCCTTTGTCAATAGATGATAAACTTATTATATCAAAATTATGCAGTTTTGAAGAATATTTGCTGTATATTAGTAAATCATGGCTTATAATCCCACTTGTCTGACTACAGAAACCCTGGGGCTATATTGAAGAATTGTCTGTTGTGGTAGTGTAGTGAGTGTGGTGTGGTGTGGGAGGAGGCCTTACACTGTGGTACATGCAGTGAGTGTTTTGTGGTAGTGTGGTGTGTGGTGTGGCAGGAGGCATTACACTGTGGTAAATGTGTGTTGTGATGTGGCAGGAGGCATTACACTGTGGTAAATATGAGTGTGGTGTGGTGTGGCAGGAGGCATTACACTGTGGGCATAGTGCGTTGTCTGTAAGTTGTATATATATTGTGTTGGTACTGAAGTAGAGAAAGATGATGATTGTGTTGAAGTGTGGGCATACTCATTTCACTCTAACTTGGCACAAAATTTCATGTTTTTGCAGCTTTTTTTTTTTTCCCCCACTGGCAAAAACAAAATATCAGACCTGCATTCTCTCCATAGCTTTTCATTGTGATAGACATCATACTTTAATGCTTGTTTACCATATTCTTACAACTCAGCATTCATGAGAGAGCATTAGCCATTTTTAGACCAAGTTAGAGTAGAGAGAGAGTATAGGTTGTGTTTCTCTGGGTATGGTTGTGTCTGATGGGTGGGTAATTGTGATGGTTTTTGAAGGCTTCTGTTGTATATCTAGGTAGTAGCTATATACCCTCTGAAATAGTAGAAATAAAGTTAGGAAAAAAAAAAGTGGATAGTGGATGACGGCCACAGCCACTGGCGACTGCACTTAGGCTACAGGTATTGCAGATGGTCGGAGCTGGTGACCTGTACTGTGAAATTTCGTATGCTTTTCATAGCACAGTTCTGATGGAATGGGGGTCGTTTTAGGGAGAGAAAATACATATCCTTGTGAAATTTAGTGTTGGGTATAAGATGAGAACAGATGTTTTTGAAGCATTCTGTGTAGTGTAGGTTTTAGCATTTCTTCATAACCAGCATCACATTTTTTAGTGCTTATATACTGTATTCTTACAACTCAGCATCCAGAAGAGAGCATAAGCCATTTTTAGAGCAAGTTAGAGTAAAGAGAGAGAGTGAGTATAGGTTGTGTTTCTCTGGTTGTGGTTGTGTCTGTAGGGTGGGTGTCTGGTGATGGTTTTTGAAGGCCTCTGTTGTATATCTACGTAGTAGCTATGTACCCTCTGAAATAGTAGAAGTAAAGTTAAGAGAAAAAAAAAAGGTGGATAACGGCCACAGCCACTGGCGGACTGCACTTAGGCTACCGGTATTGCAGGTGATTGGATTCTGTGACCTGTACTGTGAAATTCCATATTCTTTCCACAGCACAGTTCCGTTGGAATGGGGGCCGTTTTAAGGGGGCAGGAAAAAATATGTATCGTGTGAAATTTAGTGTTGGGTATAGGATGAGAACAGATTTTTTATAAGTACTCTTTCTAATGTAATTTTTTATTACGTGCTTTCCGTAGCGGTTCTTCATAACCAGCATCATATTTTAGTGCTTGTATACTATGCCTAATAACTCAGCATCCATGCGAGAGAGCACAAGGCATTTTTAGATCAAGTTAAAGAGAGGGAGAGAGTAGGTGTATTCATGTTTCTCTGGGTGGAGTTGTTTGTGAAAGGTGGGTGTCTGGTGATGGTTTTTGAAGGGTCCTGTTTGGCTGGAGATTTTTAGATGGCTGTAGTGGCCTTTTGTGTACTGTATAGGTAGTAGCTAGGTACAGTGTGAAATAATAAAAATAAAGTACTGTATTAAAAAAAAAATGTACACTGAAATAATAAAGTACTTAAAAAAAAAAAAGAGAGAGAGAGGTTGACGGCCACAGCCATCGGCGGACTGCGACAAGTGCAGGTGGTCGGAGCCGATGACCTGTACTGTGAAATTCCATTTATTTTCACAGCACAGTTCCTTCTGAATGGGGGCCGTTTTAGGGTCAAGGAAAAAAATATCGAATATATCTTGTGAAATTTAGTGCTGGCGTGTAGGCAGTATGTATAGGATAAATTATTAACAGAAAAAAAGGAGGAAAGAAAAAACATAAATGGTTGCTCATTTTATTTGGATTTAGGTCACTTTCTAATTTGTGGCAGTGGTCAAGTGATAGGTCTAGTACATCTTCCTTGGTGGTTTGAATGGCTGTAATGCTTTTATTTTCCTCTGACAAAGTGGGGACAGACTGCAGGTTCAGTTGAACTAGTAATCAAGGAGACTTATTCCTTTCTCAGTACTAAGTTTCACTGTTTCATGGGATTGGTTATTATGAAGAGGTACACAGTGAGGTTGGGGGGAGGAGGCAGCCTTATAACTCTTTGTGGAGGTCTTGTTGGGTTGTGGTGGTGGGTTACGCATTCGTGTTTTTCTGGATTGAGAGTCCCCGGGTTGTCCTGTGTCTGTGTGTTTAGCCCGAGGGATCTTTTAACACTGAGAGCACCAGCTGGTATTGTAGTGGTGTTGGTCTAGAATAGGAATGTCATGGAGTTGATAATTTTGAAGCACTTATGTAGGTAGAAATATGTGAGGCAGTCAGGATTCCAGGAGCAAGGTCAGTGAGTGAGCATTTGGCCTTTTTTTTTTTTTACTGGACATGGCCTGGTTATATAAGTGCCACCACATGAAGGTGTCTGCCCAGCACCACATTTTTATAACAATTGGGTGCGGAAGGTGAGAAGTATGAATTTTGGGGGGAGGGTTGCGAGAGGCAGACTGGAAAAAAATACGAGACGAGGTCATAGGATGGCTGCCAGAGATTGAACAGCATAGATAGCCACCATTAGGTGACTATGGCCAATGAATGCATGTTGGAGCCTTCCTGAACAATACAATACAAATGATATACAAATACTGAACTGTTTCTACAGGCCTATCATGTACACGTCAGTATATATATGCATAGCTTTGAATTATATAAACACATCATCTGAGATCTAATGGCACATTTCCCACACAGTTACAAACTGAATGTGTGTAAATTGTGAGTTTTGTTTGTGTATAATGCCAGCAATAAGTAAATCCTCATTTAATAATTGATATATATTCCCATAAATTGCTGATTGCGTGAAGTTAGGGTCAGGTCCCAATTAACGTTGATCTTTCACAGCACACCCTTGAGATTAAGTAAGAAGCATATTATGTGAAAAGTGTTTGTATTTTTGAATGACAGATTAAGAGAGAAACTGTGTTTAGTGAAAGTATCTTAAATGAGGAATTACTGATAGGGGTTTGCCAGTAAATTATTATTATTATTATTATTATTATTATTTGACTAACAAGCAGTTTTTGAAGCATAAACTAATGATATCACTTGTTGGCATTAATACTACAAAGGAAAACAAAGTTGAGTGTGTATTCTCTGTGTGTTTTAGTATTGTATTAGGCTTCATCTTCTCCTCCTCGTTCTTCTCTTCCTCCCCTTATCGTATTAGGCTTCCTCTTCTCATTCTTCTCTTCCTCCTCCTAACCTTACCACCCTGCAACCCACCTTACTACCACCACCACCACCACCCTGCAGCCCACCCTACTACCACCACGACCGCCCTGCAACCCACTCTACTACCACCACCACCACCTGTAACCCACCCTACCACCACCACCACCACCACCACCCTGCAACACACCCCACCACCCTGCAACACACCCCACCACCACCACCAACCCTGCAATCCACCCAACCACCACCACCACCACCCTGCAACCTGCCCTACCACCACCACCACAGCCCTGCAACCCACCCTACCACCACCACCACAGCCCTGCAACCCACCCTACCACCACCACCACAGCCCTGCAACCCACCCTACCACCACCACCACAGCCCTGCAACCCACCCTACCACCACCACCACAGCCCTGCAACCCACCCTACCACCACCACCCCCACCACAGCCCTGCAACCCACCCTACCACCACCACCCCCACCACAGCCCTGCAACCCACCCTACCACCACCACCCCCACCACAGCCCTGCAACCCACCCTACCACCACCACCCCCACCCCCACCACCACCCCACCCCCACCACCCCCCCTACCACCCCACCCCACCCCCACCCTACCACCACCCCCCCTACCACCACCACCACTCTCAGCCTACCACCCTACCACCACCACCCCCACCCCTACCACCCTACCACCACCACCCCCACCCCTACCACCCTACCACCACCACCCCCACCCCTACCACCCTACCACCACCACCCCCACCCCTACCACCCTACCACCACCACCCCTACCACCCTACCACCACCACCCCTACCACCCTACCACCACCACCCCTACCACCCTACCACCACCACCCCTACCACCCCTACCACCACCACCCCTACCACCCTACCACCACCACCCCTACCACCCTACCACCACCACCCCTACCACCCTACCACCACCACCACCACCCCACCACCACCCCACCACCACCACCACCACCACCACCACCACCCCACCACCACCACCCCACCACCACCACCACCACCACCACCACCACCACCACCACCACCACCACCACCACCACCCCACCACCACCACCACCACCACCACCACCACCACCACCACCACCACCACCACCACCACCACCACCACCCCACCACCACCACCACCACCACCACCACCACCACCACCACCACCACCACCACCACCACCACCACCACCACCACCACCACCACCACCACCACCACCACCACCACCACCACCACCACCCCACCACCACCACCACCACCCCACCACCACCACCACCACCACCACCACCACCACCACCACCACCACCACCACCACCACCACCACCACCACCACCACCACCACCCCACCACCACCACCCCTACCACCACCACCCCACCACCCCCACCACCACCACCACCACCTCCCCCCACCACCACCACCACCCCCACCACCACCACCACCACCCCCACCACCACCACCACCACCACCACCACCACCACCACCACCACCACCACCACCACCACCACCACCACCACCACCACCACCACCACCACCACCACCACCACCACCACCACCACCACCACCACCACCACCACCACCACCACCACCACCACCACCACCACCACCACCACCACCACCACCACCACCACCACCCCACCACCACCACCACCACCACCACCACCACCACCCCACCACCACCACCCCCACCCCACCACCACCCTGTAACCCACCCCTACCCCACCACCACCCTGTAACCCACCCCTACCCCACCACCACCCTGTAACCCACCCCTACCACCACCCTGTAACCCACCCCTACCACCACCCTGTAACCCACCCCTACCACCACCCTGTAACCCACCCCTACCACCACCCTGTAACCCACCCCTACCACCACCCTGTAACCCACCCATGCTATTCCCTGCCCTGCCCTTCTGGGTCCTGCTGTTCTTGCCTTGGTGTGTCCTACCTTTCCATACCTGTTATTCTCGTCCTGCTGTGTCCTGCCCATCCATGTTGCTGTGTCCCACTCTGCTGTAGTCTTGCCTTATTGTGCCCTGCCCTGTGATATCTGCTATTCTTTCCTTACTGTGTCCTGCTATGACCTGCCCTGCTGTCTCAGTGTCCTGCTGTTCTTGCCGTGTTGTTTCCTATGTCCTGCTTGTCTTGCCCTGCCATGTCATCTGTTCTATGTCTTGCTGTTTCCTTCCATGTTGTCTTTACTATGTCCTGCTGTCATACTCATTTACCTGTCCTGCTGTCCTTCCTCTGCTGTGCTCCATGTGTCTTGTTTTGCTTGTTTATATATTTGTTTTATACTTTCATGTCTTATGAATATATGTTCCTGATCAGCTTTTGTCTTGAGTTTGTTTTCCAAATGCTAATATTTTTTGTAAGTGCATTTTTTTTTTTTCTAAGTTGAAATTTGGAATATGTAAGTTACTTATATATGTATAGTACTTTGAAAAATATCAGAAGAAGAATACCAATAGACATGAATAGTATGAAGTGATGTCTACTTCGTACTATTCATGTCTATTGGTATTCTTCTTTCTGATATTTTTCAAAGTACTATACATATATTGTACAAAGAAGGTATATAATAAAGACATTGTAATAATACATTGGTTTTATTTCCACTAGCTGTACACAAGAGTGGTGCAAGTCAAAAAATAACCTATCTCGATAAATCGGCCAGAGAAATACGGACTGGCAACCCCAAGGAGTGAGGGTTGCCAGTCCGTATTTTCGTGGCCGATTTATCGAGAAAGGTTCTGTGCCCTACCCCAAGATGCTTCGACGAGCGTGCCCTTCAAATCACTGTGTAGATGCCATGTCTTGTATTGCTCTGCCCACCTAATGCCAGGCAGAGCTATACAAGAACACATGGCATACAACAAAGTGATCAAAAGGGCTACTTAACATGCATTAGCAAACACTGTGTGCAACACGCAACGTGTGTTTGCTAATGCATGTTAAACAATACATAACATTAAGCAATGCAACATTAGTCAACATGGGATAATAGGGGGCAGTTCAAAAGGGGTACTTAACATGCATTGCTAAACACCGTGTGCACCACGCAACGTGTTTGCTAATGCATGTTAAACATTAATACATAACATTTAGCAATGCAACATTACTCAACATGGGATAGTAAGGGGCAGTGGGAAGAGTTTGGGGTCGGGACTAGAAGTGGTAAGAGGGCAGTGGGGAGTTTAGTGGAGAGGGTTGGGGGTGGAGCTAGGGGGCGGTGGGGACTAGGGGTGGTAAGGAAAAGTGGGGAGGGTTTGGGGGGGTTGGGGATGGGGGCTAGGAGGCAGTATAGGGATTTGGGGGTGGGAGCATGGGGTAGGTAATGGGGCGACGGGGAGTCAGGGTGGGAGTGGGAGCGGTTATAGGGCAGCAGGGGGGCCGGGGTCGGGGTGGTGTGTAGGTGTGGTGGAGTGGGGGGGGGGAGGGACAGCATATTCGGACACCCAGCTTTTTGGCCCTAATACCCTTGGAGAGCATATGCGGACACTTATCTTTTAGGGGTTAACTGGGCAATGCAAGAATATTAGTCCAAATGGCATATATCTAAGGACTAAGTATGGCCAATTAACCCATTCTGTACAAGGGGGTTTTACTCCTGCTAACACCAGACTTTTATTCAGCTTATGGTTGATTTCTTACTGGACGGGACTTTACAGCCTTTCTTCAGTACAAAAGGTCTTAAGCTGAGTAAAATTGTGTGGCAGCAAGAATTAACTTTAATACAATCATCTGGACCTAGCAGTAATATTTCACAGTTTAGTAAGGATTACCTATGTCATCTCACGAGAGCAAGACTGAAGTCTGTACCAAGGGCTTCTACTCTGTTGGCTGTATTTTCACACAAGGCAGTAAATCTGATTTAAATTATATGCTTGACATTAAATGAAACATTATCTTCTGTTTTAATAAATTTTAATCACTTGTGTCAATCTCATCCACACTGTCATGCCACCAGAAAACTTTAGCTTGGTAAAGTTCTCTTTAAGTAACATTAAACTTTTCAAGCACAGTACAAACTCTCAAATCTGTTTTTTTCAAATTACATCCTATTGACCAATATTTTTTTTTTAATCCAATAAAGGGGACATTGTATCCTTGTCTTCATACAATACATGATAATACTATAATTTCCAGACTTGAGATAAGTTACTGTTAACTCCTAAACTGCAGCACTATGAAGGAAAGTTTTTAGCATTAAATTTAGTTGAGCATTTGTGTGTGTGTGTGTGTTTTTTTTAAAAATCTGCTACAGTATATGGGAGTAAAACGGTTTACAAAGAACTGCACCAATAATAATAATGAGGAGGGGAGGGGGGAGATATTAAGTAGGTAGAGTGACCAACAAAAACCCATTCCACTCTCACAAAAGCAAAAGAGCTGAAGACAGATTTTGACCACAGTTCCCACGTTAACATTGCTACAATCTCAGTTGTACATTTCAAAACTTAATTTTCCCTTACTGCTTTAGATCCAAGCATTTCGGATTTCAGAGTTTGTACGGTTTAGTTACTCAGGAGTTTACAAATGTACATTTATCTCTGTGTGAAAATACTGAGCCCCATGCAAAATAATAAGGGTCATTTCATTCAGACTGAGAAGGCAAAGATGGACAAGCATCAAATTTAATACATTCTGAGTCAGAGGCCAGATGTGATGTATTACCCTTGTTTCATTTTACAATCATGTAGCAATATAAAGTCATCTTCAAATAAATGACCATCTTACCCTCAGTTCTATTAATTCAGCCATGAACAGGTTACAGGGACTACCACATTTCTCACCTTAAGACTTTCAATTAGACATCAAGCTTTCAAAAACAGTTTATGACACCTTTTAAGAACACCCTTGTATGAGTTAGTTTATCTATTTAAGCAGTTCTAGCATATATTTTGTGCCAATGACAGTAAAAAACGAATGAACTTAGACTGACTTTTGCAGTTAACACTTTCCAATCATACTAAAATATTTACAGTTTACGAAAAATGGCATGTCTTCAAAATACTCTCTCTGCAATGCAGCTGTATCGAAACAAGTGCTTTATTATTTTTTTTTATTATTTCCTTTGAAAACTACGACTGGCTCTAAAAAACCAGCCAAGTTTTCAACAATATGGAATATTTATAATTTGTCATGAACAAGGCAGAGGCATGCATGAATATTGGAGCCTTTATAAAAGACTTGTAATAATATTCTTCCTCAAATCAATTTTAAAATATAAGAAGCTAGTTAAAAAGAAATGTTTAAATATTTACCAAAACTAAGAACTGTCCATCCAAAAATCAAGCAACCCTTCATAAAACAGTCTTATGGTGAAATATATAGTACTGTTCTGTACCACAGCATAAGCATTATTATTCAAATGCATTTATATATCAATGTATTTATTGAAAAAATGCAATTTTTAAAGCTCATCATATGCAGAAAGTGCATATACAGCCTGTCTTTCTGATCTTCAATACCTAGTCCTGTATCCTACAAGATTCATGTCTAGCATAATTTTTAGTACAGGTACAACACCAATTTTCTGGCACCCTTAGTTCCAGGGCCATGCCGGATGAACTGCTCTGTTAGACTAACAGGACCAACAGAGGTCATTTATCTGACTCGCTGTTCTTCAATGGAATCACACGTTACACTTTTTAAGGAGCAACCGAGCCTGGTTCGTTATTAAGCTACCTGACAAGTCTCTCTCATCCGACAATGTCAAAACCATTCCATCATCGCTTATCATGCTCAGTATTCTTACAACCTTTCATAGTTTTTCCTAATATTCATTCGCTTCTTCAAATCAGTGAGCAGAATTTCAGTATTTTTTCCCCTTTGTTTATATCGTAAGCAATTGATGAACCAACACAATATGTTAACATCTATACAGGATTTTTTTTTATCCTTTATTTTTTTAAGTGTAAAATATCTTTCAGCATTAAATTCCCCCAAACTGCTGTTAATACACCACTCTAGCCAGACAGGCAAGAGAACATTCTGGCAGCCGGTACAGTACCATGGTAATGGCATGCCTCATGGAGACTACCTTCCTTTGGCAAACAATCCAGAAATGTAATAATGCTTTATGGAATCAGCATTCACTCAGTGGATACCAGTGGTGATATAATACTGATGGGTAAACTTTACTAAAAGAATGAGAAATTTAATGTGTTGTATTCAAACGAACAGAAATTGATGGTTAGGAATGGTTAATTGTGAGAATTTCGTATTCAGAAAAAATACATTAATAACAATGCTGGTTTAAAGTTAGGTGAGATATATGAGAGAACAGGGTCATCTGCTCACAAGTGAGACTAGCAGAATTAGTATAAACACTGCTAATTCAGTCCCTCCAGTCATTTTAAGGGATATTCTTCTGGTACTAGGCTAAAAAGTGAATGTAAACTTATGGGTCCTGAAGCAACTGGCATTTATTCCACTTCACTGCTTTATTTGGTAATTGAAGATGGTTACTGCGGTACTCTGGCAGACCAATTAACCACAGTCTAGGAGGTTTGTCTACTGAAAGAGACTGCTGTTTACACTTGACACCACTCCAGATATTTGCATCTTTTTAGGAGCCAAAATGAGGGTTAAATGTACGTAAAATGAGAGAAAAATCAGAAAATTTAAGAATCACCACCACGACATGCACTGTAATCAATCCCAGTGATCACGCACTACACTATTAACACTATCCACCCGGTGACCAAGTCTGGCGGGCACGGAATGTGCCCTCTCATAGTTTTGTACAGTATAGTTAGTGCTGGTTCATCTGATGCTGGAAAACTGATGTTGTACCTGTATTATTTACAGCTCAGCACAATTCAGATTTGACTCATTTAAGTCAGACTGACAATACTAATGTGTAACTTCACTGATACTCTTGGTAACTTGCTTTCGCCTAAACATAACGGCCAGTCTTGAAACCAAACTTGATGTGGTAACTCACCATCTGCAAAAACAAATAAAAATGTTACTCTCTGGGGAGGAGGGCTACAGTAAAACGAAATGCTATGGGTAACAAGGTTACAGATTTTAAAAACTGTGGGAGGGTTAGTCAAATTGTAACCTCTCTGGATATTAGGAGGGTTACAGAAAATAGAAACCTTATGCTCTGGGGTGAGGTGGTGGTAAATTTAAATATGAACCCCCTTTATTCCTGAGTCTAGTTTATTCTTGCTGCCTCCAGATTTTATTCTAAATATATACCTGAATGCTGTTATATATACCTGAATGCTGTTATATCTACAGTACCTTTAAAGGTGACAAAGCATTAGAAGAAATACACTGGTGGTTTGGCCATAGGGTGAGGATGGAGAGCAAGAGACTGAAAGAGGTGGAGGGGGGAAGAGGGAGTGGGGGGCCAAGGATGAGTTAGGGGGATGGAGTGGACAGGTATATGAGAGAGGTGGGTGTTAACTAGCAGGGCAGTGAAATGGCAGGGGACAGGGCAACATGGAGGCATTTGTTTATGGCCACCCCTTATGGGATTAAGGCGTCTGGCAATAGAGATACACAGACTTTAAATTAACCGACAACAACCAAGGTGGTGTTGGAAGGTGACATACTGAGGGCTAGTCACCCAAAACCCCTCCAAAAGGGGATTAACCCCATATAAAACCCTATACCTGTACTGCATAATATTCAAACAGAAAAACTGTAAAGCTGCCTTGAAGCTGAGTGGAGAGGATGGAGGATGGCAATTGGGTGTGGAAAGTAAGATGTGTGAATGTCGACGGTTGAGGTGCAAAAGGCAGACCGAAAAAGATCTGGGATGTGGTCGTAGTGTGGGCTCGGATATGGGACTGAATAGGGAGGAAGCCAAATATTGACCAGCATGGAGGGCCGCCATTAGGTAACTATGGTTGAAGCATGCAAGCATGTTGGTGCCTCTACAAATGGTACAAAAATATACAACTCCCTCCAAACTTGTCTGGCATATAAATTGAAGGTAGCAAGAATGAAGCAAGTCACTGGTCCGGAGTCAGCCACTACCACAATGACGTTCAGAACCCAGTTATGCAATCTTAATTATATATGGAATTATGGTTGGTAAAGTACTTCAGTCAGAACACCATGGTTCAAGTCCATGAGGTTACAGGAGGCTATGTCAAGGCTATGAGGAACATGGCCTACATCTCAACTCTTAAATGCTATTCTAGCCTCCGGCCTCTAAGCTCTGAAAGGGGACAAAATGGGATTTGGCTGTTACTCTAGTTATGGAGCAAAACTCGGCAACTTTTAAACAGCACAGTGAAAAGTGTGACCATCTTGGGTATGGCTGTGAGACACTGACCACAAAAGACCTGGGACAAGGTCATAGTGTGGCCTCAGGGATAAGGGACTGAATAGGGATGCTGCCAGACATGAAGCAGCATGAAGGGTCGCCATCAGATAACCAAAGCAGACTCAGGCATGCATGTTGGGGCCTTTAAGTAAACAAAACTAATACATCTATATTCAGACACCATACTGCAAGACCACATGAAACTGCAGTAATGAACCACCACCACCTGAACCACTCACTCCCAGTTCAGAAGGTTTCCTAGATAGATCATTACAATCTACCTTAAAAACAGCTCAAAGCTGTTTAAGACCATACACACTTATCGTTATAGCAGTTTATATACCTATGATAAAAGCTTTCTTCTTGTTTTTCTACTAATGTTCATTGTATCCTCAAGCTGGGTCTTATATTAAATATTTGTTGGAGCTGGTGTAAACCGACAGTTTTGTTTTGGTGCCTCGATAAATTAACCGTGGGTAATTAAGATTTCAAGTTCCCAACAGACAGGTGGCTACTTGCTGTGCGTGCATTGGAGCCTCAGGCAGACGTCTGCTGGGAGACAATGAGTGAGGTTTGGCTGTGGCTGCTAGTGTTTATGAGGAGCACTGACGTAAGTTAACATATCCTTGAACCACAAAGTTACTCTACTGATGAGTTTATACCATATTATGGCTATTCATTTAACTGTTCTATTTGAATATTTGTGTACTGTAGAGTGAAGCAACAGGTTATTAGGATTTTCTTTTTTCAGTTGAACAGTGCAGTTACATTATGTGAGATGTCTACGGGAATAAAGACTATGTATCTATCTGTCATAGTTTCTGTTCAACCTAACTGCTGGCAGCCACACTTATCATCCCTGTACGACAAACAGCTTAACAATCCGTACAACATACCAATAATACACATTTGCTAAAAATAGGGCAAAACTTACTCCTTTACAGAAAGTAAATTACAGCTTTCTCACAAACCAAAGTTCATCTTTCCAAACATGAAAATGTATTTTTTACAACCAGGGCAAAATTTACCTCAGACCAAAGAGACCTTTATGACAAACTGACCTTGACAGAAGACCAAAACTGACCCTTACAAACAAGGCAATATTCACCTATATGGACACAACAAAACTAAATCTCTTGAGAAGAGCAACACAGACCTTTACAAACAGTAACAATGACCTCTTTAATAAGCAGAGCAACACTGACCTTTATGAACATCAAAATTTAACTCTATGAACATTCTGCAATATTTTACTAAGAACAAGACATAAGGTAACATGGTGGTGAGGAGGCTATAGAAGCCACAGCTAAGATACTTCTGAAATGGAAAAGGAAACAGGACTACTGGGCTGCCAAGTGTACGGCTAGAAGTGAGGTAAACTGGACAAATTTTGAGTCTCTCACTGAATAACCAAAATACCAATGAAAGGAGTATGGTATTCAAGATGGCAAATCAGATGAAGCGGGAAAACAGGAATATCACAGGTGCCAGTGTATGACGACCAAAGGAAAGTTAGTGGTGGACAGTTAGGATGTGAAAAACTCCTGTAGTGATTTTAACCAGCTGCTGAATGAGGAGATTGGCTGGTGCTGCTACTATGAGCAGGGCAATAGGCAGGATGCAGTTGGGGAACGTGGCGGGTGTGTCTGGGAAGACCAATATGCTGAACATCTCAGGAGATATAAAATGTATCCCAGATGACTGAAGAGTGATTTTAAATGCGTACAACAGGAAGAGTGATGTCCTAGATAGAGGAAATCATAGAGGCATAAAATATTTGAACCATGTAATGAAGGTAATGGAGTGAGTACTATAAGGTATGATAAGGGAAAGTAAATAATGATGAGATGTAGTTTGGATTTAAGTAAAGGGACCACTGATGCCATATTCATTGTCTGACAGATTCAGGAAAAAAAATATAGGATATAGAAAACTATACTTTTATTTGATTCAGTGAATATTGGAGAAGGTCTTTCAGTTCCTTGGGAGGTGAAGAATGAAAAAGCTTTGGATCAAGGAGTGACTGGTAAGAGTGGTTATAGCTGTGTAGGGGATCAAACCTAGGTGAGTGTGAATGGAGATTTAAGTTATTAATTATCTGTAAATGTTAGCATACATCTCGAGTCAGTCTTGAGCCCATTACTGTTTTTCATTGAACTTGAAGCTCTGACGACTTCAATGGGAGATGTATGCCGATGACAGTGTTGACTGCAAAGAATGAATGGGAGGTGGACAAAAGATATAGGCTATGTAGGGACTGAATGAGGCACAAGGGTCTGAGCGTAAATGTTGATGAAACAAAGGTGATATCTAGGGCTGGTGGCAGTACTGTCAATGCAGAGGAAGTGTGGTTGTGTGTTGTTTGCCATAAGGGTCTGAGAAGGAACT
The DNA here is from genome assembly GCF_032717465.1 of Coenobita brevimanus. Lineage (NCBI taxonomy): Eukaryota > Metazoa > Arthropoda > Malacostraca > Decapoda > Coenobitidae > Coenobita > Coenobita brevimanus. Next base: position 26,179,070 of record NC_137012.1, read on the forward strand.
CCATCTCGTGCAGTGTTTGTGATAAGTGGGTGCATAAGAGATGCAGTGGTACTAGAGGCAGACTGCGAAATAATGCTGATTTCATAAGTGCGGTGTGTCGGGGAAAGCACATACAGATTGTCAAGATGTGAAAAGATTGGCCTTGCCGGAGAGTGAATATGGATGAGTTTTAGTTGGGGAACATACGTGCTGACGGTGGGGCTGTGGCTAGGTTTCTGAGTGGTTGGAGGAAGTACAGGAAGTGGTTCTCTCTCCTGACAAAGGGTTCTTCCTCCATGGTAAGGAATCTTTGTATGTAGCAGGTTAATGTAACGCAGTACCAGTATGGTAGTTGGACCTGTAGAGTGCACAGAGGATACTCGTAAGTTCAAACGTACAAAAATGACAATGAATACATGGATGTGTATCGCTACCCTGAATCTGAGGTCTGGAGGGACTAGAATTACAACTGAAGATAGAGAAGAAGAATGGGACTGGAGTGTATTGGTGCTGTGATGAGGACGGGTTTACTGAAATGGTTTAGGCATGTGGAGAGGACCGGGGATGATAAATGGGTGCAGAAAGTGAGAAGTGTGAACATTGGGGTTAGGGCTGTGAGGCAAGGGAGGGGGCAGAGACACAACAGGAACACTGCCAGAGCAGAGAGCTGCCATTAGGTGACCAAGGCACATGCAAGCAAGCATATTGGAGCCTTTCTAAACGATATATGAATGATACGCGACTGCAACATTTACCTCGTTGCAGTTTTTACAAACAGGGAAATATTTACCTCTTTACAATTAGATAAAGATCTCTATCAGGAATTGATTTTAAAAATATGCTAATGACCAAACGTACCACTGACAGGCCAAACATCCCCCATACAGAAATATCAATAATAACCATCATTTACCATATACTAGATCCAGAAAACCAACACAAACACGATACACCACAGCTCCAAACTTACACTAACATACCATAAAATACCTTATACCACACCTCTACACAATTCCACACCCTGTGAAATAATAGGTCACTTTCAATGCTTTTAGTAATGTTCTCCTTCAATATTCTGGACTCCAGTAGCCTTGCCTTAAACACCCTGCCCCATTCTCGTCGGGTAAGGAGGCTCCCCAATACCTCTACCTTATTTATTTATTTATGGATATGACTGGTTAATATTTTGTAGGTTATCTATACAAGGTATGGTGATATTAGGTGGATTTATGTGAGAAAGGGACAGTAAGGTGTAATGGGCTAAATAAATCTCTTAGGAAAAAGGTGTTACGGAACTTCCTTAACTGATGAGAAAATGGCCTCTAGTCTTGAAGGGAGAAATAAGGGTTGTGGTGGAGTTTAGTGGCCTACTTGTTAGCATTTTAGATCCTAAGATGGTGGATGCAGTTACGGCAAGATTTATTTTTGTTAAGCTTTATGTATAAAAATCATGGGTTTTGGAAGTCATGTTCACTGTCTATACCCCAAGTCTATGGTGTGGGTTTAAACAATGAAATCTTAGCTTGTGCACTGTGAGGTGATTGTTTTTAATCAATTTTGCTCAGATCTGTGTCCTACAGCTAATTTAAGTGCCCAGTGGCAGACTACACTAATGGCTCCACGTCTATCACAGCACTTCATGACTAGTATATTTTAGAATAGTGCTACAGCTCCACATTAACGATGGACACTAATTACAGGCCAAGTTAATGAAACAGGTAGAGTACAATAATCATGGTTACTGCAGCTTGACAGACCTAGTCCTTTGGGCCATGGCTGGTGAAGCTCCTTCTGTCAAAACTAGTAAATTACTAACAGTTTAAGGTTAAGACATACTGTATAAACCTTATGTAAGAGACCTTCAAAGAAAAATCACCTATATATCCCTCCCCTTGCATAAACAAAGACACTAAACCATGAGTTACGAGTAGTCAAGAAACAGAAGTCTAGGGAAATATATGTTTGGTTACACAGACCACTGGTACTTTTAGCACCAACGGAACTTGAAAGCACCCTTTAAATTCATGGGTCTTCAGCTGACTATTCAGAGTGCTTCAAGGGAAAGAGCTAGGGTTCCCAATTTGGCTATTTTGGTTAAGTCTATAAAAGTTTAAGACTAACAGACTTCAGTTACTTGAAATTATTTTTTTTATTCAGAGTGCTTCAAGGGAAAGAGCTAGGGTTCCCAATTTGGCTACTTTGGTTAAATCTAAAAGTTTAAGACTAACAGACTTCAGTTACTTGAATTTATTTTTTATTTTTTATTTTTTTGGCAAATTAAAACTGATTTGCTTGACACCTTTTAAGGCAAGTTTTGCCTCTGACAGCAAGTGGGAGAACCTTACAGAGGCAAGATTCAAGAGAAAACCTTAAGTGTGCTCATCTTTTTTAGTAGCCAGTTAAAAGCCTCCCTGGAACGAACACGATGGCTATGATAGTTGTAGTGGCCTTGACTGATAGTTGTGGTCTTGGGAAGCTGTCATATAGAAAATCGTTAGCCACCTATTTTATATGCTAGCATACAGAAAATTATTAGCCACTCATTTACATGCTATCTAATATATAAAATTTAGTTTCTGAACCATTATTAATCTTGCAGAATGTTATTCTGCATACTATGCCTAATCTGTGATTATTTCTAAATTCTAAAATACTACCAAAATGTAGTGCTGTCTACTTCTTTTTTCCTCTATTTTTCTGTATGCCTTCCTCTGTTCCTGCTTATCGCCTTATCCTTCCCATATTACTTTCCCGCTTCATGTGGCTCTACACTGAGTAGGAGCATAAATGGTTTTCTTTAGCCCAGGAAAAGTGGCAAGGCTAGGTGGTAACCATATAACCAAATTACAAGGTAATGTGGAGCCTTCTATGGTGCCCCTGTTAACTAGGTGGGGACCAATGTGACATATCCAGGAACCAAACCACACTTTTCCCTGTGTCTGTCACAAGGCACTCAACCATAATGGAACATCAGTTCACTCCATGGGATGGCCCTGCAGGACTGGTTACTTACCTGCAGTTGATCAGACTGCTTGGCCAGACAAACTGGTTAATCAAGTTGTTTTAGATATCCTAATACAGGCAAGTCCTGTTATACGAGCATCCACTATGTGAGACACCAATATGAAAATGGACAAAGAAACCATTTCAAACTCAAGGGACTGCCCTGAAAGGTTGGCTACTTGACTGCAGTTGATAGTCTGCTCAGCCTCACAGACTGGTTAATCAATTAGTTCTAGATACCCTAATACAGGAGGGTGCCATTATATGAGCATCCGCTAAACGAGAATGGGTAATTTAGACCCAAATTTGGTCATGTGAGCAGTACTGTACTCAGTTATATAAGTTTTTGCAAACCTTTTCTTCAGTCTGTTGAGTTTCTGATAACCATGCAGTCCTCCATTAACATATTCCACTTGTATTACGACCTGCCTCTAAGCTATTCATAAATGGAAACCTGATGTAGATATAAAGTAAATCTGCCAACAATCTACTGCACATTCTGTAACTATTCCTGTTATAACTGACGTTTTCCTCCAAAGCACCGTTTGTCAAGTACTGCATATCTTCAGTTCCACATTACCCTTCATGCGTAAGGGCTAGGCTAGTCTATCCTGATACTGTATTTAGGGGAACAGTTGCTTAAAGGGTGGCATCATATGGCCAACAAACAATCCCTGATACAAACCCTCATGCCCTACCAGCTAACTAAACATCTGATCATCATAAATTCCTTTAAATTTAATGTTTTCAAAGTCAGGCAATTTAAGCTCACTAGAGTAAGGATGGTTAATGAGGTGGTGGAGGTCAAACTTTACAACCAGAAATTCATTAATATTGATAGGTAAGCATATTACTTTTAAAGATAGCAATTATGTCATGTTTCCTCATGAATTCCCTACACTGAATGGTATGAGACAGCACTTTGCTTATGGACTGGAGGTAAAACAAATGCCAAAACTAGATAATTACTTGGCCAATTGCTAGAATTTAAAAACCTTACACATGCAAGACTTCTAACTCTGACCATCAAATGCATCTATACAAACAATGTAACTTCCCTATTCAAAGCTGCAAACCAATGTAATCCTGTCATTTAAAGTATATTAAAAGTTTGTCTTCTGTAACACGTTTCATTCTATGACAGTCATTCTTTGGCTCGTATTCGTCTGATACAGAAGCTCCCAAACACCTTTTCCTTGACAATTTTTTTGTTTTATGTCTGCTTAATATTCTTTTGATATTTATGTACAGTATAGCTACTGGAATGATTTATATAGCAAGAACGGTATGAATAAAAATAACACAGGAAAAGACGTTAGGGAACTTCCTTAACCCCTTAACCGCGAAGTATCACTTTCGTGACGCTCAGGAGCAATGGATCATACCGCGGGGCGTCACTTTTGTGATTCTGTGTTATTTTGAATTCTCCCGGGCTTTCAAGTGGTAACTGCCAGTGTCCAACAATAGTCAGCACTGCTAATGTCATTTGTACTCCCATTATTGTTGACAATTTAGCTATTTATCCCCGTTCTTGACTCTCCTCCCTACCTCCCCTCCATTACCCTCTCCTCTCGCACGCCCGACCGCGCTGCGCTAAGCAAATCTTTCCCAGAATTTTCCACTGATTTCATCCATTGAAATATGCCCTATGCCCTATTCTTATACAAAGTAATATATACCAAAAAAATATATATATATATATATATATATATATATATAAGAACTGATAGTGCCATACACCTGGAGTTGGCTAATTATCACCTGGCAACACCCCATGTGCACCTGTTCGCCAATTTTCCCTGGTAATTTCCCCTTGAAATATGCCGTGTAGTCTATTCTCGTAATAAAAATATATATATGAAAGGAAGAGAGAAGCCTAAGTGACATTTACATTCACCTGGAACTACCTAATTTCTTGCCAATCATTTCACAGCACAAATTAGCAGCTGTCACCTCGCTGACATTGTCAACCCTTGGGGGCCCCATATCCGCTTCATCATTTAGTTCAGTGTTGTTTCTTGAGATGAATGCACGTAGCACTCGCACCCCTCCATTTCCGCCGCTTCTAGAGGGCCCTGTGACCTCTACCCCTACTAAACCTCGTGTGGGAAGGGGTAAAAGACTAAATAACTCTGCTGTGGAGTGTGAACTGGCTAATTTATCCATGATAATGATGGACAGTGACTACAATCTTTCTGGTGAATCGTGTGATGAGCCAGTGGAGGAAATGGTGATAAACTACGAGTGCTTCAGTGTCCCAAGTTCATCCTGGCTCCAAGGGAAAAGAGCCCTTATTTACTGGAAGTGACTGTATAACAGTGTAAATAAAATAATGTAAATAATTACTAATATAAGAATATGAGTACAAATACTTGGAGTAATGACATTCAAAGCTTTGCTCTCTACGCTAGTTTACTGAACGAATGAAAATAAACTACTATTACTGAAGGAAACTTAAGGATAAGTACTATATATATATATATGTGTAATAAAGTAATAGGAATATAAAGTGTGAGTGTCTTTATTAATAATAAATGAAAATACCAGCGGGGAACAAGCACAAGTGGGAAGCTCATACGCGCTCGTAATATTCATTGCTTTCACTTTTTTTTTTTTTTTTTTTTCGTGTGTATGGATTCCAAACTATTTGAAAATCATAGAATAGTGTTTCTAGTGATAATATCAGGCTGTGGTAATCATATTATGGGGTGTCGCGAAGTGTAAAGTGGAGACCGTTACCCAACTTCAGAAGTCTCCACAAGTCCTACGGTACTCGACAAGGGCTCAACAAACATCCTAGGAGAAAGCTGAAGGTATGTGCCATATACATATGTAATTATAATATTCTAGGACTAATAACTGATTTATGGGAAATATTTTTACAAAGTCTGTTGGAGCGCGAATATTCTCGAGGGACACGCAAGGAGCACCAAAACAACCCCGCGGTTTAGGGGTTAAGGGGAGAGGCTGAGTGAAATGTGAAAATTATCGGAAACTGAAGAAAAATTTCTATACGTTCAGGCAGGCTTTCTGAACAGCTGTGTCAAGTATTACGACAATTTGTCAACTTCTGGGGGAGTTACGGGTATTTTTGTCAAGTTTACCCAGGAGCCCGTTGTAAGAACATGGGTCAAACGCATCCCCCTCCCCCCCAAATGTTTTTTATATTATTATTATTATTATTATTTTTAGGATTATGATGCAGAGCGGTAAAAGAACAAGGTTTGCATGTCAAGTGAATCCTGGACCAGAATTGTGAGTATGGGTCATCTTTACTTCTGCATCTTGGTTCCCTCTGATACCCTGGGGGTTTTAAAACTTTGTACTTTAGAGGGAATATCTATTGCTTAATTGCCTTCAAGGTATATGTGCATCCTCAGGGGATCAGGTACCAGTGTCTAGTCATAAATGTACATACATACCACAAAAAAAGGTATAAGAGCAGCACTACATTCCATGTAAATTTAGACACGATTTGAAAAATTGTAATTTTTCACATTTAACAATTATCTACTGTACTTCCTTATTAAACCTAGGCCCATGAATTTTTGTCAGATTCTTAAACATTAGTATGTCTACTAGATTTTTTTTTTCTTCTTTT
>NC_137012.1:26190652-26323152 GCF_032717465.1 Coenobita brevimanus
TTAGAAGGGTGTCTGGCACCTGTCCCTAATGAATTTCTGCACATGGCACCTTATTACTTGCTTATGTTTAATTTCTGCAATCTCTTTTAAAAATACATAAATACCAGTAAAAGAGAAATCCAGGTTGTAGTATTCAAGATAAATCGCCAAAAAACAGTGCTACAAAACCTCCTCAGCCAACGAGAATACATGCCTACGAGACTTGAGGCCAACAACTCAGGTGTCTCGTCCGGCTGAGGCTTCGAAGTTATTCCCCTGCCAGACTGTCAGTTTTCCATAGGTTGCAGTCACGTCTCAAAGGATGATGTCGTTGGCCGCTTTCTTTGGTGAATGCTAGCCAAACAACATTATTACCTTCACTTTAAATGTAAGTTGCATATCACAAACAAGTATAATGTTTTCCAAATATAATCCGTCACAGTCATCAGTAATAACATCTATCTGAGAACGTGTACACCGTAAAACTTCACACGTCGTAGCCGATCAACCTGCCTCTATTATACAGTAGTCAATCATATAAAACTAAGAGAAAATGGGCGAGACCGATATGTAAGAAAACAGGACTTCACGACAAACAATTATTTAGTTCAAAATACATCGACTTTGGTTTCCTTACAGAACCCAAACTTCTTTTTCACTTTTTTTTAAATACTTGTATGAGCTTTCCTAATATTAATTTGGATCGCTATATCCCATATCCGTGCAAAAGTTAGTGATGCAAAGAAAGTTCTAATCGCGTTTGTTTAATTAAGTAAGGCGGTAACACGAACACTGATGAAATATTACAGCTACAGCTACTAGAACGATTTCTTTACCTAGTGGCTTTGTAATGAGTATTCACTACTTCCCAGTGGAACCGGACATCGTTAATACCGGTATATGGTGAGTAATGAAAGGCGAAGCCACGGGAAGAAATCCGAACACGGGGTCAGCTGTGTTTACATTTTCCTGCCGTGCATGTGCTCAATTTTGGATATTTGCAAATAAGTTAGAAATGTTGATGTTTTTAGGATGCAAATGATCATGTAAGTTATATGCTATGATAAGCTATCGATCCTATACTGAAACCCAAATACTGTAGGCGAAACTTGCTTTGATAAGGTACGACATTCAACAGGATATTTAAAGGGCTGAATGGGGTAGGGGTTTAAATGGACTATGTCCTGCTTGTACCGGGTGTCTACGCATGTATGCCTGCAGATCCAAAATTAAACGTCATTTACATGAAAGGTAATGACAAGGGCATTTCTTTCATTGGTGAATTTGGTGTTTTTACCTATTTTCATCGTACGATATCGGCCACTGTTTTGTTACTGGTAGGTCATTAGTCAGCCTCATCTATTTAAGTGGCTGTGTTATAAAGGCAAGATGTGAACATCAAATTCTGATTACCATGATATTATCAAAGTATGCTACATATTGCTTTCATAGTATGACAAATGTGAATGAATGAAAAGTAGGACACATCTACCTATTCCACATTTTTCATCCAAATAATGGTCATTAGTAATCTGTTACATTAAATATCTTTTAAATGCAGTCTAGTATAAAGAAACAATGTTTTTCTTGCAGTAACTATGCACATCAAAAATCTTAATTTTCTCAGGTTGTTATCAGTTTAGATTAATGCAGCAGTCAGGTGCCTGATGATTATATAAGCTTAGGAAGCATCCCAAACCATAAGGGTTAAGTAACAAAGGATGATATCATTATCTAAGAAATCTTCGATAGGGGATAGCCGTGCCAAGCCTTGAAAAGTTTCTACTGACAGAAATTGCCATGAAGTTTACCAAAACTAACCCAAGCAGGCACTACAGAACAAATGTAATTGACCAAAATAAATCAAAGCTGAACCCAACAATCGCTAACTACAAATAACCAAAGAATCAGTAAACTATAATGATATAAATATTCCAACATGCTCACCTAGTCTACAGGCCTAAACTAACTACTTGATGTACTTACATGCATCTTCCTATTACAGTCTGTTCCTTCAGTCTTCTTTCTTTCACACTCATATACTGTACTATCCCACTTCCTTCCACACATCATCCTCTCTTTGAAAGCAGTGATAAGAAACAAGGAAGTGAGCATGGTAATGAAAAAGTTAGTGCATAACAGTACTGTGATACCAACTCTTATGTATGGAGGTGATGTTTGGACCTTATTGAGGGGACATAAGTCAAGAGTGAGAGCAGTGGAAATGAGTTATTTGAGAGGAGCATGTGGAGTCACATGGAGAGAGAGATTGACAAATGAGGAAGTGAAGGAGTGTTGTGGTGTGGATGTGGATATGATAGGATGCATTAGGAGAAACACATTGAGGTGGTTTGACCACATGGAGAGGATGGAGAGCGAGAGACTGATGAGGAAAGTGTATGTGAGTGAGGTGGAGGAGGGGATAGGGAGGGGGAGGCCAAGGATGAGATAGAGGGATGGCATGAAGAGGTATATGAGAGAGGTGGGGATGTGAGCTGGGAGCAGGGCAGTGAAATGGTGAGGGATAGGGCGACATGGAGGCAATTTGTTTGTGACCACCTTTTGCCCTTTTTATTCACCTAAGGATGGGGTGAGACAGGACCCAAAACAAGAATAGAGTTTGGAAAGCAGGTAAACTATCCACAGTGAAAATACTCAGTGATATGAGACAGATTATCATTCACAACTCATTTTAGCCCCCAGAATCCAGGTTTCTCCTCAAACCATCAACATATGTTTTATCTGTGTAATATTTTCCATTAAGAATGCACTTTACATCCACCTGCCAGACTGTCAATTTGTAAACTATCAAGTTCAAAAAGGGGATGCCATGCCCTTGTCATGTGCTTCTCTTTAGATGGCCTTATGTAAGGTGATATTGTATTATGTTGTATAAATGCTTGGAACTTTACAGTATGTGCAGTACATTATAATAATAATAAAAATATCATTTATATACAGTATAGAAAATTGGACAACAGTAAGTCTGCCTAATATCAGATGTATCTGGTTATGCTGGTACCATAGTAAGTAGGGTATTGTCTGGAAATATGACACCAGTACCATAGTAGTTACGGTTAGGTCAGGTAGCTAGGACAACTTTCATCATGCCTAAGCCGCTTGAATGATATCAGCATGAATGAAAGACAATAAAAATAGGTTAAGTATCTGTTTGTAGATCATATAGCATTGCCCAAATTACTTTGACACCTTTAAAAATTTTTTGTTTCACACAGGTCTACTTTTTTTTTTTTTTTTTTTTTTTTTAAATGTGTCCGACTCTGGGCATAGGCTTCTCAGCCTGCTATCAAGGCCCAGCAGTCCTCCTACATACCATACACCTCTACATGTCACCACTTCGGCGCTAACACCCACCGTCCATATATTGAAGACATGCTAGGGCTGTCTCATACAGGACTGGTGTATTGGTTTCAGCGGGGGTATTTTTACGACATGTCGGCGAGTCTTCTGGTAGATCAGTAAAGCCTGATTTAATGAAATTCAAATCCTTAAACTGTTCCCTGCCCCAGCCGGGATTTGAACCTGGGTCCGTTAGGACCGCACGCCACCTCTCTACCGGTTGAACTGCTTGTGCAATTATTTATAATCCTGTATGAGGTGGCTACAAACAGCCTCCATGCCACCCTGTCCTCTACCTCCCTCCAACACACACACCCCTGCACTCATATCTCTCCACCCCTTCCCTCCGTCTCATAATGGCAGAACATTAGCTAATATTACTTAGGTTTTCATTTTTCTAACTGAAGGGAAAATGGTAGACTGCATGTTACAATTTTCACTTCCAAATGCTTAAAATGCCTGATGGAATGATGCTTGCAAATGATTTTATTGTATCATATTAAAAGAATAACAATTTCCAATACTGTACTGATACCTGTATTGCTTGCTAGGAATCTAATATGGATACTTGTTATTCAGGAGAGATGAATATTGGTGATTACTGTGCACGGTGAGAAAACATATCATCATGGAGGAGGAACTACTAGCTCTGAGATGGAACAACCACCTCTCCACCTTTGCATCTTTACTCTCTAATCTACGTCATGAGGTGCAGTAATGTTAACAGTCTAAATTCTGTTACTTAATATGTTTTTTACCATAAGCAGTAAAACTGCTGTTAATTCTGACTTAACACTGTAGGCCTCAAAAGGTGAAGGTATTGTGTAATCTGTACATTGCTTTTTCGGCTAAAAAATGATTGTAGCTAGTTATAAATGGATCACTGGCAGAAGAGTTAGCAGAAACAATAGTACATATGGTATTATAGTTGTTAGATCAGTAATATCAGATCTGGTACACTTTGTGAAAATGTGTTGCTGAACTGTTTCTAATACATAAATTTTATTCCAGGAAACTTACTCAGATGTCACTATTGCATGTGGTGGGAACTTGTACCCTGCCCACAAGTTTGTACTGTCAGCATGCAGTGAATATCTAAGCATGATGCTGGCTGCCCACCCAAACAAACACCCTATATTGTATCTCAAGGTAAAGAAGAAAAAAATTCATAAGTCTTCACTATAACATAATAGTACATGCAGTATCTTAAGTGATAACTATTTATTTTATATTCTACAGAACTTTAGAATGTTGATCTCAGTTAAGGGGGTCCTATATTGATATTGGTGTTACTGTGCTGTTGGACAACTTCATGAACTGTTATGAGTAGACTGTGGCATGGGGACATAAACCAATTCAGCTATGGCAGCTCATAGTACAGTACACTAGAGGTGTTGTGTTGTATGAGACATTGTGTTGTATGGTGTAGGGTGGTTTTACATAGCATATCACCTGCAGTTTGGCACCATCTTAATTGTTGATCTGAGCATAGGGATGGTTGGTGTCTGTAATGTTGTCTGGCCAGATCTTCCATGTCTGACCTTTCAAATTTTGCTTGTGAGTTGTCTGTTGGTGGAGGTTTTGTTCTAAGCTGGTGGATATGATGAAGACTGTTAACTGCAAGGACTGTGACAAAGTTCTGGCTCTTTTATTTAAATCTGTTTGCATTTACATTTGGAATAGTATAGATTGTTTTAGGTGGGGGCAGTCACCATCCACTCACTCAATGTAGTGCTGCTTTGGCTGTCAGCCCTTTCCTCTCTTCCTTCCTTCCTCTTCTGTTTTTCTTTCCTTCATTCTTTCCTCATCCTTCTGCCAACGGGTGACTTTACACCCCCTCTTCTGTCTTTCTTACCTTCACTCTTTTCTCTTCCTTCTGCCTATGGGTAACTACATTGAATGACAAGCCAATTGGTTTCCTGTACACCAAGAAACCATTTACTACGCTGAGTGGTAACCATATAACCAAATTATGGTGCCTGGTGATTTAGTCGGTAATTAAGGTGCTCCAGTCGGATTAAGCCTGTGTAGGTTTATATCCAAGGGGTGCTTGGGGTTAATTGCTTATATAATGCCACTCAGGGATGAGTGAGTCTGGTCACTCTCATCTTAAATGTCATGACCAACTTGCCAAGCCCTAGGCTTCTACGCCCCTAATGGGGCGGCATAGGATTGGATGATGGATGGATGGATGGTTTTAGGACTGTAACATGCAGGAGTTTTTTATTGGCCTTGGTATCCATTTTGAGTGTTCATTTAATGATGAAGGTGGTAAGGACTGTAGTTTGCCAATTATAAAAACTGCTTATGTAGCTGGTCTTTTGTTCATACTGTATTTATTTTTGATAATGTGTGTATGTGTTGTGTGCATGTTGGTTGTGATTGCAGATAGTATCTGTATGTGAATGTCTGTGTGCATCCAGTGTTTTACAGAATGCCTTATTCTATGTTGTTTGAATGAGAGTGTTATGATGTGTGCATGACAAGTTATGGAGATGAAAGAGTAAAACAATGAATGAAAGAGTGAAAGAAGTGTGTAAGGATAAAGTACTGTACCTGCAGCTGTCATAGCCATCCCTTGTCAGAAGTGGGGTGAAGGGTTTTGCACAAGGGAGAGATATGATGATGATGATGATGTGATGATGATACCATTATCCTATGGAAAAAAAATCCCTCAACCACTGTATTTCCTGCATGTCATATGGTGACTGTAAAGGGTGAGAGAGGGGGCTGGATGCCTTCCAACACCATATCTTGTCACAGGAATTTAGGACATTGTTTGTGGTACAAAACAGTCCTGTAGGACTTATGACACTGAACAGGAAAAATGGAACACGGTCCTTTTCTCGGTTGTTGCCATAAAAAAAAAAAAAAAAAAAAAAAAAAAAAGGAGGTCTGTTCTAGATCTCTGTACCCTACATGATAATGGGGAAACAGCAGTAAGATTTTCTTTTTAATTTCATCCATATGTTGGTGTAAGAAAGGAAGCCCAGTCCTAAGGTCCAGCTGCCATTCGTGGGGAGTTTTCTTGTGACATATTAGGGGCGTATTCTTTGAAAGCGGTGGTAAGAAACCGGGAAGTGAGCATGGAAGTGAAAAAGTTATCGCGTGACAGTACTGTGATACTGACTAACGTATGGAAGTGAAACCTGCATCTTGCTAGAGGGACACAAGTCATGAGTGAGAGCAGTGGAAATGAGTTATTTCAGAGGAGCATGTGGAGTTGCATGGAGATACAGACTGACAAATATGGAAGTGAAGGAGCATTGTGGTGTGGATGTGGATGTGATGGGAAGCATTAGGAGAAACACACTGTGGTGGTTTGGCCATGAGGAGAGGATGGAGAGCAAGAGACTGACAAGGAGAATATATGTCAGTGAGACAGAGGGGAGGGAGAGGGAGGGGGAGGCCAAGGATGAGATTGGGGGATGGAGTGGAGAGGTATATGAGAGAGGGGGATGTGAGCTGGGAGCAGGACAGCAAAATGGTGAGGGACAGGGTGACATGGAGGCGATTTGTTTGTGGCCATCCCTTGTGGGAGGGGTGTCTGGCAATAAATATATAGTACAGGTCTCCCTCGTTTTACGTTGTATCGTTTTACGATATTTTGCATTTACGATCCTTCTTCTTTAGTACCAAGTGTTCATTTTACGACTGAGCTCCCTCACATTTACGATTGGGCATGTGGAAATCCTGCACTCACATGCAGATCAGCTGAGAGATGCGTGGCATACCCGCCCCACCCACACAGTTTCCTGCACTTTTGCAAGTCTCACCCGCGTGCTTGTTCAGCATACAACCTCTGTGCATCTGTGTGCATCAGTGCCCATGATATTACTATTTCTCCTAAGCCACCGTGATGTCTTGTAAATGCCCTACAACATCTGGTGCTGGTGATATGAAGCCAAAGAAAGCAAGAACGTCCTTAACCCTGGAGTCTAAGCTTAATATTGTGAAGCAGCATGAAGCAGGTGAGGGGGCAAACTCCATCGCTCGTTCCATGAGTCTTGCACAGTCGACTGTATCGACTGTTATAAAGCATGCTGTCAACATTAAGAAAGCTGGGGAGACAAGCACGACTCTACAATACATAAAACATCATCATTATTATTGCATATTAGATCACTTGTATGGGTCTTGGGTTTCTCATACACAAGTCCAGGAACGCATCCCTATTTATCCCATTAAACCTTGATTTCGCTTTACGATATTTCGGTTTATGATTGCCTTTCTAGGAACGCATACCAATCGTAAAACGAGGGAGACCTGTATTAGGGATCATACGGATGAGCAGTACAAGCAGTACCGGTATTAATATATTTCAAATCCACAAACTCTTTCCTGCAGCACCCAAGATTGAATCTGCAACCAAACAGTTCAGAGCAAGCCATATAATTATATCACTATGCATTTGACCACCACTTAATGATTAGTCTGCAACAACAAAACTAAGCCATTTCATTGTCTGCAATAATAAAACTAAGCCATTTCATTGCTGCAACAAAACTTTGCCAATTCACAGTCTGAAGCAACAAGACTAAGTCCTGTAGCGCTAAAATTACTTCTTTATCTATGTTTTTCTCAAGGAGAGATATGAATAAATTGCAGATACAGTACTTAAGACACTATTTCCATTAACAATGCACAAGGGAATTGTAAAGGTCTGTACTAATTACAACACTTCCACTACTAGGATGTACCAAAGGAGGACCTGGAAGCAATCTTGGACTACATGTATGCAGGGACAGTGAAGGTGGCTCACTCAAGCCTTGCCTCACTCCTGCATACAGCTGAAGGACTCAAAATTAAGGGACTCATCATATCTGACACCCTGCGTGCACCTCTAAGTCGTGAGTTACACTGAATAAGTGGTGGTCAGGAACATTCACATATGATACACAATTTAGAAGTTTTACTCCAAATGTGAGCTTCACTATTATGAATTTCCTGTTGTTGTGGTGTTGTGTATGTATCCGATTTTTTCTCTGATGTTTGTAATTATACTGCATCATACAGTTTTCTTAATGATTATCATGACTGCCTGTACCATTTAATTTTTACACTGTAAAAACTGGTCATTAAATGTGCATAGACTAAGATAATTGACATAACTTAGACTAACATATGCAGCATACTGACTAACATCTGATCCAATCATGATTAAAACAGCATTCTTATCATCCACTTTACCAATGACCATCATCCACACACTTGATGTAGTACTTTCTACTTCTTCCTTTACTGCTGTCATTCTTTTTGTGTGTGTGCCCTCCTCATTTCCTGTTTTTCCCATCCTTCCTGTAATTTTTTATTACACTTCTTCTTTCCTTTTTAGGTGGCTTTACATTAAGTGACAAGTCTGATGGTTTTCTGTAAGCCAGAAAATCATTTACATTGCTAAGTCGTAATCATATGACCAACTCGTAGTGTTCCCTACGTGTCAGTAAGTGGGTTGGTGGAGGGTTAGTGCCCCTCCCTGTAAAACAACTAACTCAAAGACAAACAGCCACCTCTTTCAGGACTGTGACATCTGGCTGTAGATATATACTGTCGATAGAAAATAAACCAGACAATAAATTATGAAAATGGCATAATGTATCGATAGTTTTTTCTTTTGGTAGCTTAAAATAATGCTGTATTTCAAAATTAGAGTTGGAATAATTATGATGAAGCATGGTTGCAGGCTGTAAGTACTGTAATGTCTCATATTTATGGCAGCAAAATTACAGATATTCAGCAGATGTACATGAAGAGGAAGTACATGGATGATGATAACAGAAGCACATGCAGCAACTCTTCACGCAAACACTGCCGGCGACCCTCCCAACCCTCACCCCCACCACCACAATTACTGCCAGAAACACCCACAGCTGGGGAGTATCAGGATATGGGGGACAATTATGGAGTAGCTGAGGATAGATCAAGCCAGTTTCTAGATCCTGAGGAGTACATGAGAAGAACGTGTGTCATGAGACGTCTGTTTGACACCGCTTGTCATTATGCTCAAGTTTGCCAGAGAGAAGAGGTTTGGCTACTTTAATTATATATATTTTTTAGGTGTTTAATATTAGACATTTATGAATCATCACTGAACAGGAGCTATAGAACAATATACATATGCACAGGAAAGAAAATTACTTAGGTGCTTTGAATAGTCATATTGTATCCCAGTATAGTATGAGCCATTTCTTAGATTTCCCTTCCCTCTGTAAACAGAGAAAACATGGTTGATGGGGAAAAAACAGTATTCTGATTTATATTCACCTGTGATTACTAGTGATTTCTTGTACTGCAGCTGAGCAAAGTAATTTGGTGGTATCAAAATTGAATGCCAAAGTGCAACAATGTAAGTTACTTATCACCAGTGTGACTGTCAAAGGTTTCAAAATTAAAATGTTTGTAAACAAGAGATTATTAAATGCAGCAGTTATAATTTGAGCAAAATTACACTTATCACCATCATCATCATCATCCTATTTCTTACTTCTGAATGGGGTGGATAAAATCCCAAGAAAGCGAAGGGGAGCACAAAAGTGGACCTATTAACTGTGTGCTTGGTTAAATCTGCCTTGGATCATTCACTTATCATTCAGGCATTCATAATTTTCAGCACTGCACCACAATTACGTGCCTTCTGCACTAACTGGTGTATGCTTCTTTTGATCAGACTGTTCTAACAGAACTGAGTATAAATGTTAAAACCCTTGTCATGTGCATTCCCATATGTATTTCTTTCATCCATTCTGATCTTCAGTCCTCTTGCCTCCCCAACTACACAGTTGGAAGTTGATACCAAAGAATCAACGTATATTACAATTGTGTCAGCAGTATTTTTATTTATTTATTTTTTTTAAATTTGTTCCAGACAGCATTATGAGCTTGGCATATGTTGATTTAAGAATATCACCATCATCATCTATTTCTTTTGTGTATATGACAGCAGGTGCAAGGTCCTCTTCAGAATTTTTGCGCTGATATAGTATGAATTGATAATTTCCCATTTGCTTGCACAATCACACACAAAAAGATCTCAATGCAGTGTAACTATATTAGCAACTTCCTGTGTACTTCTGCAGCAACTAAAAAGATTTTTGTTTGTTTGTTTGTTTTTTGTTTACTATCATTGTCCTTATTACAGGAAAGTTGTAACTCAGACGTCACACCACTCGCTGAAGAAAAAATTCAAGAAAACGTAAATATAAAAGAAGAAACCATTGATTTGTGCGAAGGCGAACAAGAGGAACGGGCGGGAATGAAGAGGGAAAATGGTGCAGATGGCATGAAGAATAAAGAAGAGGAAGGGTTTGAAGGATTTGAAGCAAATAAAAAAACAGCAGATGAAAATACAGAGGAGAGTGTGAATGATAATGCAGAAACAAGCTCAGAACAAGATACACAACAGCCTAAGGAGCCCAGTGTCGTAAGGATTTTCACTGTCTTTAACCACCTCACCCAGTAACTAATTATTTTCATACTTCCCACCATTAGATGATTCCATATAGGCAATGAGAGAATTTTCAAACCGGGTGGGTTAGATATAACCCTCATTAACCACTTCATTACTAGATGGCTCTCTTTTGTTAAATAAATTAGTTTTGAGACAATTAAAATTACATTTAAAACAACATCATCAGGCAGAAGGGCTTAACTTGTTCAGCATAAGGACATCACTTCTGTTCACTTCTTGCCAGTACCAGATGATTATATTTAACTCAAGATGGATTTTTAGTACTGTAGGAGTTGCTGACCAACTGCAGTCTGTCTGGCCATGCAGACCCATCGACTGCAAGCAAGTGATTGCCCTTCCAGGGCAGTTCCATGCAGTGAACTGATGAATCAGTCCCCTTGTGGCTGACAACATCCTGTGACAATGAGGCGCAGTGAAATATGAGAAGGTTTAGTTTTGCATTGCTCCATCCAGTTAGCAGGGGAACCACAGTAGGCTCCACATCATGCTGCTATTTGGTTATGTGGCTACCACTCAGCATTATAAATGGTTTCCTGGGTTACAGGAAACCATTAGGCTTGTCACTCAGTGTAGAGCCTCCTGGAGTGGAATGAAGATTAATAAAAAGTGACAGGAAGATAAGGGAAAAATAAGAAGAGAGGAGAGCAGAGAGCCAGAATGGTAAATGTGAAGGAAAAAGTAGGCAGCACAACATCAAGTGAGTGGATGATGGTTGCCATCACCTACCACAAGTAATGAAGGAATTAATGATGGCAAGGGTGTTATGAGGTATTACATTAAGCAAGAAATTTTCAGCATCTGGTACAGGTATGCAACGGGGTATATAAGAAATGAATTATATAATGGACAGTATTGGCTGGGGAGACAGCCACATGAAAACTTGGAGGAGTTTTGTAATGTGGTGGGACATGTTGAGTGCAGGAGGAGAAGCAGAGGTGAATTCATTGCTACAATGAGGAATGGATGGAATAAATTTAGAGGACTATTGCCTCTTCTATGTAGGGTTTTCCTTTCATGGCAAGTATGTTATCTGCAAAACATGTAAGAAGTGTTATGCTGTATGGCAGTGAGACTCTTGCCTTTAAGAGGTCTTGATACATGCAGACTGGAATGCACAGAAATTAGAATATTGTGGTGGATGTGAATGTCTCACTGAGTAAAAGAATTGGGAATAATGTGCTGTCAGAGATGTGGCATAAGAAATAGCGGAGGTGATGCTGTACACTGAGATAATTTGGACATACAGAGAAGATTGAGGAGGAGGACTGGTTTGGGATGATTTCAGGTTTCAATGTGGAGGTAGGAGTGCCCTAAGGCAGACTGAAGATGACTTAGGGCAAAGGCCTCAGATTTCTGGGCTAAGGGATTCAGGTGGAAAATGGCTCAAGATCACAATACAACAAGAACTGCCACTGTTTGGCTCCAACTTGCTTGCATGTGTCAGCCTTGGTCACCTAATGACAGCTCTCCGTGCTGCTCAATCTTTGGCAGCCTCACCATTCAGTCTCCCATCCCTGAGGTCACACATTTTGACCTAGTCCCAGGTCTTTTTTTGGTCTGCCTCTTGCACCCCCACCCCTACTGTTCACACTTCTCGCTTTCCGCACCCAAAATTCATCCCTTGTCCTCTCCACATGGCCAAACCATCTCAATCTATCCCTCCTCATCACAACACCAATACACTCAGTCCTATTCTTCCTCTCAACTGTTCCATTGTAAACTTAGCGCCCCCCCAGGCCTCGCATTCAAGGCTGCACTACACATCCACTTAATCATTGCCATTTCTGTACCTTTAGCCTATGCCATAGAATCTATACATGCTAGCATGGTCAGTGATCACTGAGCATAAACGTATAGGTTATGTAACCTCTTCAGCTTGAAATGTCTCCTCTAACCAGAATAAATTGTCTATTGATGGCAAGAATATAAAAGATGTCCCTATGCTGACTGGGTATGCCAGCAGTGTGTATAACAGTTTGAATCCCAAAGAGATGGTTAGAAGTTTTCTGATCACATACCGGTAATGCTATGAGGGTAGTACGCCAGTCATCTACCTTTAACGTTCTGAACTATGATGTCGTAACTTAGGTTTCCATACTTCATGGAGGGCAGTTAGATACTAGCTGTGACTATCATTCATTTATATTAGAATTACATTACATTACATTACATTACATGAATATGTGTGCAGCCCTGTCTCTAATAGAAAATGTATAATAGCACCTACTTAAATGCTTATCGGGAGAAAAAATTAGTCTTTTTCTTGTGGTATGTTATGATTGTAAGTTCTTATATGTTCTTTGCTTGTGAAAGATTATTAATGATATTTTTGTTATGAAATGTCAGTCTAGCTATCTATGGCCAGATGCCCCGGTCCCATAAGGGGTGGCCACAAACAAATCGCCTCCATGTCGCCCTCCCCCCGACTTACACTCCCCCTCTCATATCCCTCTCCACTCCTTCAGATACCTCTCCACTGCATCCCTCCATCTCATCCTCAGTTTCCCCCTCCCTCTTCCCCCTCCACCTCACTCTCATACACTCTCCTCATTTTTCTTTCTCTCTCTCTATCCTCTCCACATGGCCAAACTACCTTGGTGTACTTCTCCTAATGCTTTTTATTACATCCACATCCACACGACAATGCTCCTTCAATTTCTCATTTGTCTGTCTGCCTCTCCATGTAACTCCACATGCTTGTCTCCAATAACTCATTTCCACTGCTCTCGCTCTTGACTTGTGTCCTTCCAACAAGGTCCAAGCATTGCTTCCATACGTTAGAGTGTAACGATACTATCATGCAGCAACTTTTTTACTTCTGTACTCACATCTCTATTTCTTATCACTGATTTCAATGATTCAGCAACCTTTCGTCACTGTTGTATCCTTTCAAGCACTTCTCTGTTGTATTCTTTCAAGCACTTCATCCTCTAAACTTCCATCATTACTCATCATACTACCCAAGTATATAAATGCATACACATTTTCCATTTCCACTGCCCAAGTACTTAAATGCACTCACATTTTCCACTTCTCACCATCTAGTCTCACTGTGCATTCAGTGACTTCATTTCTCTTAAAGACCACAACTTTACTTTTCCCGACATTTAGTTTTAGATTCCATTTCTTACATACTCTCCCAACCTCATTCACCAAGCTCTCTAGTTCCCCTTGTCATCACTTAACAATTCAGTATGATCTGCAGATGACAGAACCCGAAAGGTTCCAAATGCTGCTGTCTCTCATTAGGGCTGCTCCAATATCCACTGCCCTACCTTTTATCTCTTTTATAACTCCATCCATATACAAATTGAACAGTCATGGAGATATGTCACTCCCCTGTTTTAATCCAACACTTGCTTAGAAAAATTCACTCAGTTCACCATCCACACGCACTGCAGCCCTAGTGCCATCATACATACTCTTCATGGCATTCAGCTGTTTCCCTTTTACTCCATATACTTTTAATAATTTCCACATTCCTTGTCTATCCACTCTCTCATGGGCTTTCTCCAAAACCATGCAGGCCACATACAACTTCTTTCTCTTCAACAGAAACTTTTCCACGAAACACCTCAGGATGAATATCTGACCTACTGAATTTCTTCCCTTCATGAAACCTTGCTGTTCTTCTCCAACTAATTCCTCTGTTACTTCTCTAACTTTGTCAATAAGTACCTGAGCATATACTTTTCCTGTTACACTAAGAAGACTAATGCCCCTATGATTACCATACTTTTTTTTTCCTCTTTATTTTCATGAAATGTAATGTGTGCTTTTTTTCTCTTTTGCAAATATAAATATTTTAGGTCATCTGCATCACCAAGTAGATGTATTATTTTTGTAACTAATATACAGTCCATCCATCCATTCATCATCCTATGTTGCTCCAAGAGGAGCATAGGAGACCGGGGCTAGGCAAGTTGGTCCTGACATTTAAGATTAAAGTGACCAGCCTCACTCATCCCTGAGTGGCATTACATGAGCAATAAACCCAAACCATCCCTTAGATATAAATGTACACAGGCTCAATCCAATTGGAGTGCCTTAATTACCCACTAAACCACCAGGTGCCATGATTTGGTTATGTGGTTACCACCCAGCATAGTAAATGGTTTCCTAGTGTACAAGAAACCATATGGCTGGTCACTTGGTGTAGAGTCGCCCATAGGCAGAAGGAAGAGGAAAGAATGAAAGAAAGAAAGACAGAGGAGGAAGAGTAAAGTCACCCATAGGCAAAAGGAGGAGGAAAGAATGAAGGAATGAAAGACAAAGAGGATGGATGGACGGGGGAAAAGGGCAGACACCCGAGCAGCATTACATCGAGTGAGTGGATGGTGAGCGCTCCCACCTACCACCAACAGTATTGTACTTTGATTAATTATCCAACCCATTGTACGGTAAGCTACTGAAAATATAAATGCAACAGCTTTGTAAAAACACTCTTACCCAGCTGCTGAGAAAAAAAAATGTCTCTGTTCAACATTTTGCAGACAAACTTCCTGGAAGTGATGTGTACAGAGAACGACTCAAAAGACAGCAACACCAAAGTCATGATCAAGGAGGAAGCTGACACTGAGGGTGACAATGAGACCACCATACCTAATGGCCAGCAGCGGGAGGTGCTGTCCAGAGGGGCCACCCAGCAGTGCCCCTTCTGCAACAAGCTGCTCACCACTCGCTCTAACCTCCATCGCCATATTGCAACTCACCACACTCGCCAGTCTTTTGTTTGTACAACTTGTGGCAAAGCTTTCACTCGCAAGGTAGTAAGCTGACGTACCGCATAACAGGCTTCCCATACTATGAGAATCATGCCCAAATACAGGCATACCCCAGTTTAACAATGCAACTGGTTAAGTAAAAACCCATCGCTAGGGGGGGTATCGTATCTAGGGGTAGATTTAACATGCGTTTTTGAGCCATGGGTTTCCCCCTCAACCAAGCCCTTAACCCACCTAAATGAATTCAAAAACAAGTTTCTAGCTAACCTAAACCCCCAAATAACTTTAAAAACAGGCTAAACTAAATCCAAAAATAAAATCTGAAAATCATCAAAAATAAGTCCGAAAAAAATCAAACTTACTAAACTGTACCCCAAAATGACAATGTTCACCCCATATATGACTAAAACACATTAATCTAAAAACAGTTTATAAATCAACCTAAACACAAAATTTAAATCTAAAATATCATAAAAAATCATTAAAAAAACAAAACAAAACAAAACCCATCATTATACCGGGGTTTGGCCATTGTTCGGTGGGGTAGGGTGGTATTTCTACCCCCATAGCTATGCCATGGTATCGTATCTAGGGATATCGTATCTTGGGGTCTGCCTGTACACAGATATACCTGTATAGTTAAAATCTTTATATATAATGGGTCAGAGTTAGGTTCATAAATGGAATTGATTGTGTAAAGGTAAATATGAACATTACTAGGAAGATTACAAATGAAGCTCATGATCTGCACTGATGCTTTTGATCTCTGACATTTAATGCATATTATATTTACAGTTAAACAGTTTTTAGACATTATAATTTTACATCATATTCATATTATTTGCTTGTATGTTTAAGCTGTGGTTTACCTCATGGCTGCTGTATGAACTGCAGTATCTCATGTTGCCCTCTAACTAAAACATTAGGCCAGAGATCATGTTGGTGCATCTCATTGTTTTTTTTTTTTCTAGGAGAACCTCTAATATTTCTTGCATCCATATTCATACTCGTACATCTCAGTAAACAAGTAGTCTTTGACATTTCCAAATCACCTCTTCATACCCAGTACAAAAATCCAACTGATTTTTTTTTTCTTCTGTACTTTGCCAATATGTTTGCTGTGGACAGCCTGTCCACAAATGACACATTACACATCCTTCAAACAATTCTCATTGTTTTCATACCATTCTTCACCCTCACCAGTGCATAATCATTGGCTTTTGTCCTTTAGACTATCAACTTCCTAACATATTTGTGTCTTCAGGACCGACTGACAGAACACGAGAAGCTTCACACTGGGGAAGCTCCCTACACCTGTGAGGAGTGTGGCAAGAATTTCTCACGGCGAGACAATCTCAACGTACATAAACGCACACACACAGGTATGTTAATGTATCTCTCTACAGTACTCATGTGACTAACTAACAGGGATGTTGCAGTTACTCTCAAAGAAATCATGATTTTTGTAACACATCATATTCAGTTTCCTTTCAAAATAATATCAAGAGAAAGCATACCAATAAATTTAAACATTTCACAATAAACCCTACACTGAGTGACAAGCCAAATAGTTTCCTCTACACCAGGAAACCATTTACCATGCTTGGTGGTAACCATATAACCAAATTTTGGCACCTGGTGGTTTAGTGGGTAATTACGGTGCTCTAATCGGATTGAGCCGGTGAAGGTTTATATCCAAGGGATGGTTGGGGGTTTATTGCTCACGTAATGCCACTCAGGGATGAGTGAGGCTGGTCACTGTCATCTTAACCCGAGGATTGCGAGTCACAGGTCAGCCTGGGTAACATCACGTTGTGACCCACAGCTCAGGCTGTGCATCATTGTAAACAACTCAACCCCTACGCAAAATTACGCGTGGCGCTATGCAAAGTTGGAGAGAGAGAGAGATTTTTTTCTTTTCAACAGATGATGCCCTGGATGTTTATCTTCAAGTTTATAATAAACAAAAACATTTTTTTTTTTTTCATTTTTCACTACTCCTGAACGTAAACTTACACATGGCCCAATGCAAAGACGGAGAGAGAGATTTTTTTTTTCTTTTCACCAGATGATGCCCTGGATGATTATCGTCAAGTTTATAATAAACAAAAACTAAAAGAAACAAACTCTTCCTTTGTTTTTTGTGCACCACAGGGTGGGATAAAAAAAGATAATTGCGCAATCCATGGGTTAAATGTCAGGACCAACTTGCCTAGCCCTGGGCTGCAACACTTCTCATGGGGCAATGTAGGATTGGATGATGAATGAAATGAATGAAAATACAATAAACCCTTTGCATTCAACTGTGACATTATTTTTGGTACCAACAGGTGATTTTATTCTCCTTAGGGAAGACCATTCTTAGTGAAGGGTGTAAGAGGAAGCATCATTTTGAAGATTATGGTACTATTCACCATGGATGGAAATATTTATGAGTAAGTGGGGGAGAGGTTCCATTAGGGTACAAAAATAATGGATGTATTGACAGCAGTGAATAAGGACAGGAAAATGACTTAAAAGTCACAAAGGTTCCTGCATGATTGTAATTTTGTTAGCTCACCTTGTTGAAGTAAAACACAGACAATGCCAGATGGACACAATTCATGCCTGGAGTGGCAGAGATGAGTTAACCTATCAGTGGAGTGCATTTGGACTTTCAGTATTTTCTGTTATAGGCCTGCGTGGATAGATTTATGACCGTGCAGACAAAATGGTAAAGAGGTAGAAGTAAATGATGTTAAAGAATGATAAAAAAAGATAGCTGAGATTTAGGAAATGTATAAAGTATGAAAGACTGAAGGAAATAAGATGATATGAAAGAGAGAGAGAGAGAGAGAGAGAGAGAGAGAGAGAGAGAGAGAGAGAGAGAGAGATTGGAATCCTTAAATAGCAAGCAAAATAAAAATTTTCACTCATCTTTAACTGTTTTTTTCCTTTATGGAAGGTGTTCTGCAAAGACTAAGAACATATGAGAAACTATATTCTCTTACCTGCAAACAAACACCAAGAATACCTTAGAATCTTTTTTCATCATGCTGTGGTGACGAGCTATATATTTGGTAAATTTTAGACATTTTACAGCCAAAAATACTGATTTTGATGACCAGGGGGTCTTTAACAGGGGCAGAGCAGGCAAAATTTATTGTTCACTGGCACAGAAGTGGAACTGGGGCTTCCATGTATAATGAAGTTTAAGAAAATGGAGTGAGGGAGAAATAGAGAAAGTATATGTACATCACATAATGCAGCTGTTGTTTAAGGGTTATGCCCTTATGAAGGAATGAAGGCAAGTGGTGACAATGGAGCTCGAAGACATTTCAGTCATGAACTTGGCTAAACTGAGGTTGGGACTATGGCAGTAGATAGATATTATTGTCATCAACTTAATATCTGGAACCATAACCATATTGTAAATACACTGTACGATACCATACTACATTGTGCCTGCTCCCCCCCCCCTCCCTTTTACACCTGCCTGTCCCCCTCCTTTCCTGATACATACTACTTTTTTTTTTTTTTTTCCAGGTGAACGTCCATTCTCTTGTGAAGTCTGTGGCAAAACATTCTCACGCAAGGAATACATCAGCGAGCACATGGCAGTTCACTCTGACCACAAGCGCTTCTCCTGCCGGTGGTGCAGCAAGGAGTTTAAGCACAAGCAAAGCCTCCGACACCATATAAAAAGCGCCCATGATACAATCAAGAGTGAGCCATCTGTTGCAGTGTGTAGTGGTGGGGAGTGTGTTTAGTGCTGAATAAAACTGATATATAAAGTGTCGGAGAGAAAGCAGTGACAGGAAGTGTGCTGAAGAAATATAAAAAGTGAAAGTGTAGTGGCAGAAGAATCTTTAGTGGTGGGGAATGTTGTAAGGAGTGTTCATTCCTGAAAAATATGTTGGTATATAATTGGTCGGGAGAGAGTGGTGGTGGGGAGTATGTGTAAGTTGACAATGCTGTGATGGAAAATGTTAAGAAGGGTGGATGGGGAGATAACTTATCTAGTTAGTACTGTTGCCATAAAGTTTTGTTACTGTTCATTGATCAGAATATTACTGTATTGTTAAACTAGTGTTATGTTACTGTGTTAAGTATATATCAGAGTTATTAATCAAAACATAGATTATTTTATTTGTAGCACTTACTGTTCAGTGCTTCAGTTAGTTAATAAACAGGTTTGCAAAAGCGAACATCTTTGTTAATATGTTGCTATGAAAGTATATATTGATGTTAAAATACTGGTAGCTAATACATATATTTTATTTTTCTTTTTGGATATTTATGGTAATACTGTATAAGCAGGTCTTAGGATAAGCAGATACTGTCACCCACTCTTTATGAATGGAGTTGTGGTATAGTGATAACAATACCGTACAGCAGGTGGATGGGTACTTGGATAATGCCATTTTGCTTCTTTTTTGGTATTACCTTGTTTTTAGGACCCTACCTCGTCTCATCCTTAGGTAAAAAAAAAAAAAAAAAAAAAAGAAGAAGAAGAAGAAGAAGAAGAAGAGAAAAGGTCAGGATGATGATAATGATGGATGATGAATGTACCGTATGTGTGTCCAGATGATTATCAGTTGTAGAGTCTCTTCTAAATGGAAGTTTAGATATTGCCTTCATTACCACACTACAAGATCATTCCTCTAAGCTTGGTACAATGCAGCTGGAGATGGTTAAGAGCATTTTAAACTAATACATCATTGTAATGAGGTTAAAGTGACTGTGGTTCACAGGACTGGACAACACCTTAGTTTAGGTAACAGATACAGACATAACTCCTGCAGTCTGATGGTGTAAGATTTATTTTACCCATGCTATACAGATGATTATACATGTATATATATGATTTAGGAGATCTTTCAAACTAGAAGGGGTTAGATATAGCTTTCATTGACTCCACCACTATGAATGGTCTCCTCTACGAGGAATAGAATTGCCTGAAGGTTGCAAGAATAAAATGGAAATGAATAAAATGGAAATGATTTCCACAAGCTGAAGGGATTAATTGAAATACAGTACATGAATTTTCAATACTGTCAGCTAGCATGCTTCATGAAGGAATGTAGTGTAACATTCAAGACAAACTTTCTTACATACATGCAGTCAGGCATACATAAATATACATGTACTGCTGACAAACAAACATATAGATACATACATACATAAGCAGCTCAGAATATGGTGAGATAGTTTACTAAACATCAGTAATGATGTTCATTCTTATAAGCTACAGTATCTCTGAACAACTTCAGCTAGAGAATGTCATCTTTCTTTTAGTCATACAGCCTCCTGACGATTGTATTTATCTTGTAAAATACTCACATTCAAGGGGACAAGGAGGGATACTATCAAACCCTTCAGTTCTGAAAAGTCCAACATAATATGAATAAAACTGTCAGGAGACAGAAAGAATAAACCAGTAAAATACATACTTTGATTCCGGGGGTTAACTATACTAATACCTCACAACAAGCTAACCTTTCCTGCCTGAGTAGGACTAATCACAGTTCACGAAAATATCTCATGGTTCTCCCCTACTCATCTGATTATTTTTTATTTTTATTTTTTTTTACTCTACAATATTCTCGGCTAATAAGGAGCTATGTATCTTATTTAATGAAGTATATTAACCATGCAATCTGACATGCTTGTACTAAAAGTGATCGAATTGAACATCTTTTCTTCTACTTATAACTGGCATTAATTGTACCCCATCCATGTATTTATAGCAGATACCATAATCCTGTATGGGGTGGCCGTTTGTCTTTGAGTTAGTTGTTTTACAGGGAGGGGCACCAACCCTCCACCAGCCCACTTGTTGACACATAGGCAACACCTATGGGTTGGTTATGTGGTTACCACCCAATGTTGCAATGGCTTCCTGGCTTAAAGGAAACCATTTGGCTTGTTACTCAGTGTAAAGCCACGTCAAAATGAAAAAAGAGTAACAAAAAATGACAGGATATATCACCTACAGAAACTGTATTTATTGTGATGGTACAGACAGACACAAGTACCTTCCCAAAGTTTGACAGATACTGTACGTAGCAGAAAAACAGAACCATCTGAAACATAAACCAGCAGACAGACAGGGTTTTCAGTGCATTTTGCCAGTTGTAATTTTTCTTCAGACGGAACTGGGAAAATGCATTTTAGTCATTTCTTTGACTGTACAGTACATCCGTTAAAAAATTATTCGGCACCCCTTGGTGTGATGAACTTTGAATGATTGGTAGAAGTGAAACCCATGGGTAGTTAATTTGGTTGTGTTGGTAATTCAGAATGCGTGTACTATGTGCTATACTGTAGCACACTACAAGGTTGCTGAATAATTTTTTAGAGGGTGTAAAACAGATTTGGCCTGACTTGGACCCCCTTCAGTTATGAAATGTAGAGGTGGAACATACATTATGCATGCATATTTAGCAAGGTGAAAGGGAAGGGAAGGAAAGTGGGAAAAGGGAAGGAAAGTGATAAGGGTAAAGTGTACAAAAGCTGGGGGAAGAGGGACAGGGTGCAAGGAAGAGGTGTGGGTGAAGATACTGAGGGGTGGGGTGTGAGGGGTCCAAGTAGAGCTGAAACCATTGTATCTTCATAATAAACACAATTTCAGTACCGTGTAAAGTTATAATTTCTACCATTTGACCTATTCAGTTCTTGGATTAAGTACAATTAAGTAACACTTTATCTTAATTTTACTTAGTCCAAGAACTTTATTAAGTGAAAGACACATGAAGAATTATGATATGCACAGAATTATGTTTACTATGAGAAAGATATTACAAGAACTATGAGACATGCAGATTCATGTAATGTATAAGATGGAGATATTACGAGGTCTATGAGATATACAGAATAATATAAGTTATTAGGCAAGAGATGAGGAGAACTAGCTGTGAGGTTTGCAAATTATGCATTGTACAAGGCAGATAATATCAGAAGTATGAAGTACTGTTTGCAGAATTCACACGCTTAATATGATTTTTCTTGTACAGTTCCCTTGCCTTTCGTTGTCTCAGGGTTGATCAAGGTTTCTCTAACAAGGTTTTTTGCTCAATGTGTCGGTGGCATGGTAGCTGTAGTGCCGCGAATAACATGTTTCCTGCTTGCCAATGTGATAAAGCTCAGTGTGTAAGCTTCCGAGAGGATTGCTTTACAATTTAGGGTAGAATTTGGATTATGGTAAGTCCTCAGTACATGTCGCCAATTTTGACATAGTTTTTTGCCATTAAGTCCACAGTAAATTTTGGTAAACTATCCATTAAAGTCCCATTGCCTTTTACAAAGCTCATATGCCAGTTTCTGCCAATTTACAGAATCATTTATATGCAATAGGTTCTGATATCATAGTACACATTCACGACTTGTAATGAGGACCATCTTTATGTGTTATTGTTACTGTGTTAAGAAAGATTGATCTGTTAATGTTTTACCTGGTGATAAATATCAGATGTATTATTTTTTAGTTATTTTGGGGCAACAATACTGTTTCTGTTTGTTAAATGAATATTAAAAAGGTTGTTCAGTAGATTTAATCTTGAGAAACTACATTAATTTGAGATGGAAATCGTATTTTATGTTAATATTGCATCTTCACGTTAATTCAATAAAGTTTTGTTTATACTGTTTAATTTTAAGTCACAATGCACCACCTACATAATAAATTTAGGCATAAGAAGTAGACATTATGTACTTATTATGCCTCTTATAAACTCTTTCATATTTAGCAACAAAATGCTCATATTATGATCTGTTTAATGTTATCATTTTTGAGAGTGCTGTAAAAAGATAGGCTTTTTGTCTAATTTGATGTTTAATATTTTGTAAACATCCATTATATGGTAACAGTATGACAATATAACTTTGTGACTGACAGCTCATTTTTTTTTTTTCTTTTTTAAATAATGTATCATAAAACAATGTCATAAAACAGTTTAAATACTGACAGACCATTACCTGTACTTTCTCATATCATTCAGAATAATAACACTGTATTCTTAGGAAAACAGTGGAAACTCTGTTGATGATGCTGTTGTTTCCTGGGTTCATGTGGAAATAAACCCAGTGGACTGCATGCTGAAGTTGCCCTCCACCTGCAGTCCATTATTTTTCTTGACAGGGATAGGGAGGGAGTTCAGGGACATTTATATAGCACGGCTATATCAGGGCCACCTCATTGTGTTCCTTTCCAGCACCTGTGGACCGTAACTTCAAACTAATGTAGTTCATCAAGAGAATTATCTAGCACCTGTAGTTGTATTCATCAGTCTATGTGAGCTTGGGACCAAAAATAAGTATACCGTAGGTACTAACTGAAGAGTGTAATTAAGAAAAATTTGTGTACTTTGGAAACAGGCAAAAAGAAGTAAGGTGTGGAGTTACTGAATGAATATAAACTGGGATGGCATGGACATAAACATACCATGTACTGTACATAGCTAGGATGCCAAAGAAACGACTGAAAAAAAGACTTCGGGTAATGTTGGAAGAGGCATAGATCAATAGTGGTATGGAAGAAGAAGAGTTGAGGAGATAATAGAATAGTATACTGGTTAGACAGAAGGAAGAGGAGTGTATGAGAGGTTTTCTGTCATGAACAGCTATGTATAATATGAAAATAATCTCTTGTATGAATGAATAGATTTTTTTTATAAAGAAACTATCATTTTAGTTAAGACCACCTAGAATGAAGTTTAGGATTAGGCATCTGGTAAGCCCTTCTGGCAATGAAGAGGTGAATAATTGGAATTCCTGACATTCACTTTTAAGGAAGTAAGCCTCATTAGTACATCCATATGATTTCCTGCCCTTCCATTAAATTTTGAGGCCTGAGAGTATTACAGCATTTATAAAATATTCAAGGGGACTAGTGACTCTTTGGTACACTGAATTATAAACTTTTTAGTTCAGAACAGAAGTCATGTGTTGGAATACTTTCAAGGGTAAAAGTATGCACATTTGGGCTCCACAACGGGTTACCAAAATATCAAGTGCAGTTTAAGGCATCATATTAAAGTACTGCAAAACTGTTACTGCCAAGTCTATATATGTGCTTTTATGACTGTAAAAGTAGAATACATTGATAATAACTGTCATAAAACTGACTTGCCATGTTCTGGATGTTTACTGCACACATCTTTTTTCAGCACATTAAAGAATGACTGTTGCAGAAATTGATAACCTTTAAAATACCCAGTACAGTGCCATAGACTGAAACCTTCCACTATTGCATGTTCTCATATACAGTACTTGCACTTTAGCTAGTTCAGTGTATTATAATCTCACATTTTATCAGGGAATGCAAATCCTCAAACATCATCATCCTCCCCCAATATCCCATGTTCATTTGGAGTGGAGAGATTTACAGCTAGTCTTTGATCTCTGTAAGGACATAAAACCAGAGGAGAGAGGAAGCCCCCGCTGCAATCTCTCCCACTCCTGTGGCATAGGGGGTACACTCAGTCAAAAAAGTATTGATGCACATTCTGCATGAAGCAATTTAACACCACAGACAACTGTTACTGTGTAATGCCTATTGGTTCCATTCATGTTAGCAGATGGGCTTCTTTTGATGATGCAGTATGTAGATTTTCTGTCTTATTCACTGGAAGTACAGATTTGTTAATACAGTATATGCATAGTCACATGAATATGGAATGATATTCACGGGATATCGTTAGTCATATAGGTTTTGGAGATCAGATCCCTACTGCACAGTGCTTTACTGATTGTGTGTACAAGACCACGTGCAGCACATGTGCTGAGTGGTCTGGTCACCACATCCCTATGCCTGTACATAATGGAAAATGTGATTTTAACCCTGAATTCCTCCTCCCCCTCACATCACTTTTTAAGACACATGGGGAATTTGAGTGTTTTGCTGTTTCTCCCATATTCCTATGGATACAAACTACAATCTTTGAAGTTGTTAATGATAGATGCAAATACTGGAAGTGTGTGTGAAACATTCACTGACATACAAAAACTAAAAGACTTTATAGATGTGTTCTCATACATGTACATAGTGTAAATACATTAACTGTTGGCCTTTATTCTTTAATGTTTGATCTTATATTCTTACAGGATTTGTTATTTCAAATACTCCATCTGTGATTTAATCCAGAAAAAATCTTAAACAGGGTAATATGCAATGCAAGTCATTATAAAATAACCAGGTGATCTAAGATGGTGATCAGGAGCATACTTTAAGTTCAGGTGTCTAATAAACTGACACTATAATGAATGTAGTTAAGGTTGTTTTAGTCATTATTAAAATCAAATTTTTTCTTGTAATAACACTTAAAATATATTTATGTGCACAGTATAGTATATATATATTTAAAGATTATTTATTATTTAGCATAGAACGGCTGTTTTTCATTACTCTCTACTGGAAGATAGAATGAAGAAACAGTGGCACTGCATGGAATGTTAAATTTTGATTAGTGTACGTTCATGCATAATAAGCAAATGCATGATATGTCAAGATTGGCAATGATTAGATGAAGATGCTCAGTGTCAATTTAAAATTAATAATAGATTTACATAGTTATATTTTTTAAATTATGGGAAAGAATATATAACTTGACGAGGTAACCATCATGTTGAAGTTCAAGATATTTGTAAAAAAGACATAGGGAGCAGGTTGTTTACTGATAATCTCCGGGTAAAGAGAAATTAACTGGTAATAGGAGACAGGAAGTGGATACGATTATTTATGTACACTACAGTATTGTGTTGTGTACATTATATTCTCATTATATGTCACCCATTTTTATTTATCTGTTTTTGCTTATATGTGTACTGTACAGTAACTACAAGAAGATTAGTACTGCAGTTCCACTGCTGCTTGTAAAGCTGATTTGCTCATGTCTATCACTTTACCAGTGTATGAGAAAAAAAAAAAGTGACACAATGAAAATTATATGGAAAACATCTCTGACATATAAAATATAATGCTTGCATTGGTTGTAAATGATTGTGTCCTATGGCAATAATAGATTCATATCAGGATTGTCTTGGCAGGATGACTTTTCTTTTTCTGTTCATTTGTAAATGACAAAATAGTTAGTCTCCTCATCCGTCCGAATCTGTGAGCATCCAGTATGTATACTGTGTAATATCCGTAACATTTTCTTTACTTACAATTATTGGTCATATCTGGTAATTTCAGTCAAGGCCTGGTTTCTGGTGTGTGTGTGTGTGTGTGTGTGTGTGTGTGTGTGTGTGTGTGTGTGTGTGTGTGCGTGTGTGCGTGCATGTGTACTGTATATGCAGCTGTTGTGAAATTAACAGCAAATGGACATCGATTTAAAGAATAAGCAATACTCATTGTTTGTGTACCTTATCCAGTTTGTGCAAGCAACTTAAATCTTGCTTAATATTACAAATTACAGTTTACTGCGAGGAAATACAGTAGTTTCTAATGTAATTTTTTAAAATGATGTACTGGTTTTTCTAACATCAGGATAGTATATCAGACTTCAAGAGTTTGCATTGTCATTCAAAAAGTTGCTGTAACTTGGCTCAGACATTATACATCATATGTAATTTGTAATATTTAGCAGAGATTTGTAGACATCACTGTAGGGCAGTGTCAACCCTGAACATGGTTCAAATTATGTGCTCACCATCTGTTGTGTTTTAGTAAATGGCTACACTATTTATAGAAAAGCACATCAAAGCCTGTCAAATGTACAAGCTTAATAAGAGTACTGTACTCTGTAGGTGATTTGTTAGGTCACAGTACTCTTAAATAATTAATGTTTGACTCCACTTATGCTGTTTATTATGTTTGTGTCATTTTTGTTACTAAGTTGGGTAGACTAACTGTCGATTAATAAATGGTTTGAAGGTAAAAAAAAATAATTTATACTGATTATCATTGCTCTGTCAGTCACTGCTATCATCATAAACATCCCTTTAGGTTTCCTTACATAGGTTACATAACATTCACATCAGCAATTCATAAACATCTTGGGAGAATCAGAGATTATACAATTTAACCCTTTCACCCATCCATCTGATGATAGCTTTTATTTTATTCTTAATGCTCCAAGATTATTTTATTCGGTTCAGGGGAGACATTTGAAAACTGTTATATATATTAACATAATTAATCTCTTCACTACCAAAAATCATTCTTATCTTGAATAAAATCATCCGGTGGTAGCCTGATTGAAGAGAGTGTTATATTAGTGAGGAGGTTAAGAAAAGGGTGCAGTGTTACAATGCGCTACCCTCTCAGCCTGACTATGACCCAGATACCTATGTCACTAACTTCACAGCAAACCCAGATAAATTACTACCCTGTCATGACTCAGCAGCAACATCTACAGTATTCTACCACCAGCAAATGCAAACAGATAAAAACAACAGATCTACACCAACTTCACCAACCACGCAATTAGGTAAAAGTCTTAACTCCATACTCAAAGCACAACCCCCACCTACAAAGAACCAGGCAACAACATTACTTGGAGTACAACCCCCACCTAAAGAACTTGGCAACAACATGCAAGATCAAACAGGGTGGAGCCAGGCAGAGTACTTAAGAGATCACCCATCCTACTCTCCTATAAAAAGTACTGCTGTAGATAACAGATTGTCCGGCATACACACAAATGATGATGGTAACAACACTTGTGTGTGGACCAAAAGTCCACCAAGGTGAAGTCTGTTCATTCAGTTCATGAGGTTGTCCTAACAACTTTCTTTTGCTGATTATGTGTCCCCCCACATACTTCCATACTGTATTCCCTTTTCACATTTCAAGTTAGAGCCATCATTTCCATGTAGTCACATCATCAAAGTTCACAGTTCTACTCTTTTCAAATGTATGTAATACTTAATTTCTTTCACATACTGCATATCAACTTGTTATTTACATCCATCTGTACTGACTCATACATAGGGATGAGGGTGATCAATTAAGATAATGTAATACAGTATATAGTCTGGGACTGGGAATCCCATCTTCTTCCAACTACACCACACAAACGATGCTTATTTGTTACACTCTGAACATCAGGTAATTTTAACTACTATGAATAAAAAACAGTACTTACATGAATGCATCCACATATAACTCACTCTCATACTAAGAATGTATATTAAATGGATGTCTTTGTCTCAACACCCCCCCTCCCCCCAAAAAAAGTAGGATTGTGTTCTCACAATCTGCATTTGAAATGAAAGTGGTCACTGGGATAGGTGTTGGCAAGCAATGGGAGTCACTAAGGCAAATCTGTTTCAACTTGGTTTAGTGAGACACTGCCTCATTTCTCTACCCTAACTAGGTCAACCCTTTCAGTATCATAACTTTAATTTTAATCAGAATCCCACTAAACAGTTTTTCAACTAAGGGTAGAATGGATATAAAGTTGTGAAAGGGTTAATGATGACTATATTTAACCCCTCCACTTCAAAAACTCTCTCCCAAGCTTAAGAAAATACAGTAAAATGGAGGGGGGGGGGGAAGGCCTTAGGATTGGTGGGGGTTGGAAGCATATCAGAGCCTGTTTCAGAGATCCAGGGAAATAACAAGATACTTTAAGTAACTTTATTTATACACAGCCATACTCCACTGCATGGAAGACAGGCCATTCCAGTCAACCCAAGAAAGTCCAATTATAGAGCCAGTTCTCAGTGATAACCTTTGTGCAGTAAATTCTTATAATCTCTCCCCAAGCATGTACTGTCCCACACAAATTTACTTCCCGCCACTTTCTTTCCTTCTGCTGTTACTCCACAGACACTCTAGATTCCCAGTGACCCTAAAATTCCCCTCTTCCCCTGATGTCTCCTTAAGTTCATCGTCTTTTCACATATATTCTGTCCTGCTTTGATGAAAGTTTCTTTTCAATTATCCCTTATTTTTTTCCCATTCCTATATCATACAGTCAAGGGACAAAAAGTTCATGTACTATTCCACCGCATCTGTGTCACACTTGGAGTATATTTGTCATTTTTCTTATTCACAACAGTAATTTATGAACAGAGAAACATACCAAACCTCTCTCACCTTAAGATATTATCCAATTTGAGAATGTAAGAAGGAGAAGAGGTGGAAAATTGGGAACATTTTGCCCCTGACCATACACTTACACTATCCTTGCTTCACCCACTCCCCCTCCCATGTGTCTCCCTTTAACTTCCATCACTTCACCAATTCCTCGCAGTCTATCTTCCTGCTCCTAACCCCCCTCCTCCAACACTCCTTGGCTCCTAACCCACCTTCCTTCACGCTCCCTCCCTCCCTCCCTACCTCTCCTTTCCTCTCTCTCCCTTCCTATTCCTTTAATCTTCCCTCCCTTCCCCTGCCCCTAACTCTCCCTCCTTTTCCTCTAGTCTTCACTTCCTTCCCCTGTCCCTGAGCATCCCTCCTGTCCCTAGACGTCCTTTCCTTTCTCAGCCCCAAACTTTCCCTCTCTTCACCCCCATCCTCCTCTCCCTCCCTCCCTCACCTTGTCTCAACCTCCCCCCCCACCTCATTGTCTCACTGACCCTGCTTTTATCTTGTCATTCGTCCCCTTCACTCTATCTGCCTCCTGATCCAAGCATCCCTGCTTCAACCTGCCACCCTTCATCTTTCCTTGTCATCCCCATCTCCCTTTATCCTCTGTCACATCTCCATTCCCCTCTGTCATGCCTGTCTTTTCCTGTCGTTCCTACCCCTATCCCACTCTGCCACCTCACCTTTCTGTGCCACCCTCCATCTTCCCCTGCAATCCCTGTTTCCTAGCCACCCCTACCTTCTCATGCCGTTCCCACTCGCCTCTACCACTTCACCTTCCCCTGTCACTCTCATCTCTTCCTGCCATCCCCACCTTCTCTGACATCTTGCTTTCCACCGCCACACCCCTCTCGTTTCACTTGCCTTCCTTACCTTCCCCTGCCACCCACATTCTCCCTTACCACTATGTCTTCCCTGTCACATTGCCGCCCCTCCTTAACCTGCCACCCTCACTTCCCCTTGCCATTCTGCCTTTCTATGCCACACCCACACTGCCCTTCCCTGCCACCCCACCTAACCCTGCCACTCCCTCTCCCCCCTGCCACCCTTCATCTTTCTCTGCCATCCCTACATCTCTGTCATCCTCCTGCGCCCCTCTGCCACCCAGTCCTCTGCTCCTGCCACCCTCCATCTTTTTCTGTCATCCCCATCCTCCCCTACCACCCACTCTCCTGCCAACATCTTCCCTGCAACACCTGCTACCCAAATCTCTCTCTCGCTCTCCATTGCAACTACTCCCATCCCTCCCTCACACCCTTCTTCCCCTCCTTACTTTCTTTTCTTCCTCTCCATCTCTCTCCATCCTTGTTATCATTCAGCTGTCTCCACTCTTGCAATTCTCACCTTCCCCCTCAATCACATCCCTCTTCCTACCTCTCACTTCTCTCCTCCACCCCTCACATTCCTCTCCTTCATCATACATACCCTCACACGTTCCTCTCTTCTCTCGTTTCACAAACCACCCTCACACGTTCCTCTCTTCTCTCGTTTCACAAACCACCCTCCCATCTCCCACTTCCACCCTCGTCTCCACGTTCTCTTCCTTCTCCCATCCTCACACCCTCCCTGTGCCACCCCTCCCCTTTCCCCCACGCTCGCTCTCAAGTAGGGGATGCTGGGGGGGTTAGGAGGGGGTGTAGGATGTAAGGGGAGTGAGGGAGGGGTGTGAGGTGTAAGGGGAGTGAGGGAGGGGTGTGGGGTGTAAGGGGAGTGAGGGAGGGGTGTGGGGTGTAAGGGGAGTGAGTGAGGGAGGGGTGTGGGGTGTAAGGGGAGTGAGTGAGGGAGGGGTGTGGGGTGTAAGGGAGGGGCGTGAGGTATAAGGGGAGTAAGAGAGGGGTGGGATGTAAGGGGAGTGAGGGAGGGGTGTGGGGTGTAAGGGGAGTGAGGGAGGGGTGTGGGGTGTAAGGGGTGGGGGGTGGATGTCCGAGGGAAGCGACCCCCTCCTGCGAGCCACCAATTTATTGATACCCTGATCCCCAGCACCATTGTCTCCCAGGCGAGATTAGCACAGGATATGTCAATGGCGGGGGGAGGGGAGGGGAGGAGGGAGGGAGGGAGGGATAGACGAGGAGTGAAGGATAAAGGGAGGGGGTAGAGAAAGAAGGGGAGGGGAGAGAAAGCGAGGGAGACAGAAGGAGGGAACGGGGGGAGAAGATGTACCGACGAGGACTGACGGATAAAGGGGGAGGTGGAGAGAAAGGGAAGGATGGAGGGAGGGAAAGGATGGAGGGAGGGAGAGGAGGGAAAGGACGGAGGAGAGGGATGAAGAGATGGAGGGAGCGGAGAAAGGGATGGAGAGACAAAGACTGGCGGATAAGGGTGTGTGTGAAGAGATGGAGGGAACAAAAAGAAATGGAGAGACGAAGACTTAGGGATAAAGAGTAGTGAAGAGGAAAAAATGGTGGGAGGGTGGGTAGAATGGATGGACGGAGATGGAGGGATGGATATGAACAACGTAGGAACGAGGGAACGAAGAAGGGGGATGGAGGGAATGGATGGATGGATAGCAGAAGTAGGGGGGAGGGGACTAAGGCAGGGATGGAAAGGTGGAAGGGATGGGCAGAGGGATGGAAAGGAAGGAAGGGAGGAGGGGAAAGAACGAAGAAAATCATGGAGAGACAAAGGGATGGATATACGGAGGGAGCAGGTGGAAGAATACGAAAATGCGGAGAGAGGGAAGGATTAAAAAAAAAAAAAATAAGGATGGATAGATGGAAGGAAAGACTGAGGGATGGATGGAATGGTGGACAGAACGATGGCGTGGGATGGGGGAATGGGATGGAGGGATGGAGGGGACAGGTGAAAGGACTGGAGAAGACAGCAACGGAAGGAGGCGGCGAAGAAGGGGATGGGAGGATGAAGGGATGCACTGATGGAGAGGATGGGTGTGGTAGAGAAGGGGTGAAACGGAAAAAGGGGAGACGAAAGGGAGGGATGGAGAGATGAGAGGGAGGAAGGAAGAGAGGGAAGGACCAGGGGAGGGAGGGAGGGAGGAAGGGACGAGAGGATGGAGTGATGAGACGGAGGAAGGAGGGAGGGACGAGGGGATGGAGGGATGAGATGGAGGGCGGAAGGAAAGGAGGGAGGGACGAGGGGATGGAGACATGAGAGGGAGGAAGAAAAGGAAGGAGGGACAAGGGAATGGAGGGAAGGAAAAGATGAAATGCAGGGGAGATGAAGGAAGAGAAACGAGAGAAGGATGACGGAAAGGAGATACAGAGAAATGGCGGAAGGAAAGAGAGGACAAAAGGAAGGTAATACGAGAAGAGGAAAGGGCACTCCAAGAAGTAAAAATGAGAAGGAAAAATGGAGGAAAAAAGAGAAAAATAAAAGGAAAAATTAGATAGGGAAAAGAAGAGATGCAGGGAAAGGAAGGAGAAAAAAGAAAGAAGAGGGTGTAAGAGACGGAGGAAGAGTTATCAGAGGGAAGGGAAGGAGAGAAAGACAGAAGGGAGAGGAGAGAGGGAGAAATGGAGGCAGGCTATGTCAATGTGAGTGACGTGCTGTCACGCCACTCACTGGAGGAGGCGTCAGGAAGAAGAGGGGGGGAGGTAGATATGGATGGCGAGGTGAAGCAAAAGGAGGGAGGCAGAGAAGGAGGGAGAAATGAAAGGAAGGAGGGAAGTGGAAGGAAGGATGGGATACAGAAATGATGGAAGGAAAGGATATTGAGATGAAGAAAGAGGGGAAATGAAAGACGGACGGAAAGTAGAGATGGAGAGAAGGGAGGGAGAGAGAGACGGAGGGAAATGAGGAATGGAGACTGGGAGGAGTAGAAGAACAGAGATATGGAGGAAATGAGGA
Source organism: Coenobita brevimanus (assembly GCF_032717465.1). NCBI lineage: Eukaryota > Metazoa > Arthropoda > Malacostraca > Decapoda > Coenobitidae > Coenobita > Coenobita brevimanus. Next base: position 26,224,002 of record NC_137012.1, read on the forward strand.
CTGGAGAAATGGAGGGACGGGAGGGGAAAGGAGATGGAGGGACGGGAGAGAGAGAGATGGGGGGGGGGAAAGAGGAGAGAAGAGAGGGACAGAGAGATGGACAGAAGGATGAGAGAGAGAGATGAAGGGAAATGAGGAATAAACATGGAGCAAAGAAGGGATGGAGAGATGAGGGGAAGGGAGGGAATATAAGGAGGGAGAAGGAAATGAAGGACAAATATACAGAGGCAAAGGAGGGATAGTAAGACAGAAGGAAGGGGGGATGGTGAGAGGGAGGGATGGGAGGGATAGAGAGATGGAGGAAAGGAAGGATGGAGAGATGGAGGAAAGGAGGGATGGAAAGATGGAGGAAAGGAGGGATGGAAAGATGGAGGAAAGGGAGGGATGGCATCCTTTGGTCCTAACTTTGGCATCCCTAAGCGCACATTTCTGAGAGGCAGGAGTGCACAAGGAACTGGGTTTAACTATACTCCATTCACCTTAACTTGGCCAAGGTGTTCGCCTTTTTGTGGCTTATTTCACGGAGCTCAGTGGCAGGAAAAGACCATACTACAGCTCTACATCCTTACCATAGCACCTCTTCGTGACTAGCATCGTATTCTCTCTTGTTAATTCTACAGCCACAATTCAGCAGTCAAGCGGGAGGGTTGGGAATTTTAAGCCAAACTGGAATAAACGGGGTACAGAGTGGCAGTGTTGGTGAGTTAGTGTTTTTATGTCGCCGAGGGAACCCAACTTAACAAGGATACAAACGTGTGATAATACACTTAAGGACATACTACTGTACCCACTTAAATGGCCGCCCCAGGGTAGGGTCGAACCAGGTCTTGAATGCCAGTTAAACGCCCTACTTACCCTACCCCTGAGATATCTGCGTGGAGAACGGAAGAGATGGAGGAAGTGAAGAAGGGTAAGAGAGGAAGGGAATGAAGAGACAGAAGGAAGGGTGGGATAGAGGAAGAAAAGGAAGAGACAAAGGGAAGAATGGGTGAGACACAGGAAGGGATGGAAAAGACAGAGGGAAAGAGGGGTGAGACAGGGGAAAGGAAAGAAGAGACAGAGTGAAGGAAGGAAGAAGCGGAGGGAAGGAAGGGTGAGGCGCAGAAGGGAAGGGAGAGAGGGAAAGATGGGTGAGAGGAAGGGATGGAAGGAAGAGACAGAGGGAAGGAAGGGTGAGACAGAGGGAGGGAAGAAAGAGACAGAAGGAAGGAAGGGTGAGGCTGAGGGAAGAAAGAGCGAGACTGAGGGATGGAAGGGTGGGACACAGGAAGGGACAGAAGAGACAGAAGGAAGGATGGGTGAGACAGAGGGATGGAAGGAAGAGACAGAAGGAAGGATGGGTGAGACAGAGGGAGGGAAGGAAGAGACAGAAGGAAGGATGGGTGAGACAGAGGGAGGGAAGGAAGAGACAGAAGGAAGGAGGGGTGAGACACAGGAGGGAAATGGAAGGAAGAGATAAAGAGTAGGAAGAGTGAGACACAGGGAGGGATGGAAGAGACAGAAGGAAGGAGGGGTGAAAACAGGAAGGGAAAGAAGAGACAGAAGGAAAGAAGGAAGGAAAAGGAGATGGAGGAAGAGAATAAAGGCAAAATAATAATAATAATAATAATAAATAATAATAATAATAAATCGACTGTCATTAGCCTGAAGAAAGTACTTTAATAATACAGTATCGGCGAAAGGACTACGGTATATAATTACAAAACTTACAAAGGTTACAAAAGATAGGCAAACGATTAACATAAAAATAAGACATAATTTTCCTGCCCATCATAGTGTCATGGTGATTCGAATCCTAAATAAACAATAATGGAAATATAAACCACATAAAGACTAAAGAAAAAAACATTAACAGACAAATATGGATTGTACAAAAATTTAAATATATCCACCCATGCATCCCAATCCCCATCATCAGCATTCCAATCCCCATCATTAGCATCCTAATCCCCATCATCAGCATCCCAATCTCCAACATTAGCATCCCAATCCCCAACATTAGCATCCCAATCCCCAACATTAGCATCCCAATCCCCATCATCAGCATCCCAATCCCCATCATTAGCATCCCAATCCCCCATCAGCCTGGGTCGCTTAGGCAGAGACACGAGCATTACTAGGGAGATAAGAGGCGAGATAAGTGTCCCTCCAGCCAGCCGGGGACACAGATATGAACACAAGATAAGGCCACGATGTAAAGTCCCTCGCCTCAACATAAAGCAGGAAGGTAGCGGTCGTGGCGGCTTAGATTAGCGATACCAGCTAGATCTGAGCGCTGAGGGAGGGGAGGGAGGAAAGAGATGGGAAGGGAGAGGGAATGGGAGGGTTGGGGAGAGGGATGGGAGGGAGAGAACTGGTGTGGAAGTGAACATAGACATCAGGAATGAGAGAAAATGATAATTGACGGAGGAAAATGCGTGATTAACAGAAGAGGAAGAGGGATACGAGGCTGAGAAAAGGATGATAATACAGTTACACAGACCACACAGACCTTACTGTCCTAAGTGGTCTGGTGTCACACATACACACACAAAGAGAAGCACTGAGTGATTACAAAAGCAGAAAGCTTTCTTCACCCCGTAGATCCTCGGGCCATCAGCTGTCCAAAAAAAAATAGGTTAAAGCAACACCCCACAAGACTGGAGAGCCCGATGAATATTATGTACAGTACATGCAGTAGAGTGCAATTTTATTAATGAAAATACAAATATGACAAAAACGATTCTGGTAATAAAGTAGATCTTCCATTTTACGAGTACGGTATACATATAATTTTTTTAATTGTCCTTTCCAGTTTAAAGTATTCCTGAGCAGTACCTATATGAAAAGAAAGGCTACATAACATACTACGCCACTCAGAAAGAGGCATTTTCTCTTCCCTTAAGCTATCCATATCACGAGCTTCCAATAATGTTACTCAGGCAATACCTACGTTATCGCAACCATTGCCAGGTGTTGATATAAACTCTTTTGAACTGTCCCGTGGTGGTGTCTTGCACAGCAGTTAAAAGCTATTACACTTATTAGGACGTCATTCATAATTAAGTACTTCGTGTTGTACTCAATGGTATTTAGGTTTTCAGGTCGTATTATAATCAACTTTGAAGGCTTTATGATACCTCTTCCACAAAGCTTTACTCTGCATATCACACCTCAATATCCCTTTGTTTGTTTCTGTTGCAAAGTATATCCATAGAAAACCGAAACAGTAAACATTACAAGAAAATCCTAGAGTGCACTATGCAATATAAATCGCTATGGAGGAGCTGCCACGGAACCCCATATTGCACCCACAGTACAGTTCTTAGTCCAGTGCCTTTGGGGGAAGTGTTGGGGCAAGAGTAAATAATCCATTAAAAAAAAAAAAAAAAAAAAAAAATCCCTTCGTTATTGTAAATCAGTCAGTCAAGCTACCTGTGAAATGAAAACTGACAGAATTTTCTCGGTCGATGTTCATACAGTTGGCTTTGGAGTGTGGAATCATTGACTTAAAACTGTGCTGACTAAAAGCTGAATAACATTAGGGAAACAAGGCCAAAGAGCGAGAAGAATTGAGGAAAAGTAAAGGGGATGGGACAGAATACAAGCAGGAGAGTGGAAGAGAAAGGAGGAAAGAAAGCAGAGAGGACAGGAAAGAAAAGGGTGTTACAGAAGTGATGGGTGAAAAGAAACGGTGATGACATGAAAACAGGGAAGAAGACAGGGTGTAAAAAAAATGTAAAGGGAAAAGGAAAGGAAAAAAGAAAAGGGTGGCCAAGAAACTGGAGAATGGGGAGAAGGATGGGAGGGGGGGCTGAGGAGAGGGAGGAGTGAGATTGGAGAGATAAGACCCGGGATTGACGAGACACCTCACTGGTTTCCCGGAATGTTGGGTCCACTAATAACTCTGTCGGTAATTAAAGCAAGAAGGAGCTGGGAGCCATGGAGGGGAGAGGATGGACGGGGAAAGGTGAAGGGAAGGAAGGAAAAGAGGGGGCGTGATGGGGAAGGGAGTGGGAGGCAGATGGGGAGGGAGAGGTGATGGGAAGGAAGGAAGGAAAGGAAGAGGCTTGATGAGGAAGGGAGTGGGAGGCAGATGGAGGGAGGGGGGGAGGTGAAGGAATGGAAGGAAAGGGAGGGGGCGTGATGGGGAAGGGAATGGGAGAGGTAAAGGGTGTGAGAGATGATGGATGGAGGTGGAGACGAGGAGTACAAAGGAGTACAAATATTGCAAGCAGTGATATACCTGTGATACCCTTCAAGGTGGTTTGTTACTGAAATGGCGTCACTTATGAACCTCTTCTGTCTGACATACATACATACATATACACAGATACACATACATACATGCAGACAAGCACATGCAGAGTATATATTACCTATCTATCTATATACCGACCTCTGTGTGTGTGTGTGTGTGTGTGTGTGTGTGTGTGTGTGTGTGTGTGTGTGTGTGTGTGTGTGTGTGTGTGTGTGTGTGTGTGTGCGATGGGAGAGATGAAGGGAGAAAAAACAGGCGTGGGAGCAAAAGAAGAGAAGGAGAGGGGACTGGAGGGAGTGAAGGAGGGAGGGACTAAGTGGAGGGAAAGAATGGAAGGAGTGAATGAAAGAGGGAGGAAACGAGAAGATGAGGCAGGGAGGAGAGATAAGGGAGGGAGGATGGACGTGAGGAAGAGGGGAGAGAATGAGGGAGGGAGGATGGATGTGAGGAAGGGAGATATTTAAGCAAATGAGTTTACATGAAACTGACAAAGAGAAGAAACTGAAAGAAGGAAGAGAAATGAGTGAGAGAGAGAAGGATAATTATGAGAGTACAAATGAACCTGTAAAGATAGAAAGAAAGAAAAGGAAACAAAGAGGTAGAGAAAATGCAAAGAAAAAAGGAAAAGGAGGAATGAAATGCTCAGCAGGAAACGAAAATATAAAGAAAACGAAGAAAAAAAAAGGAGAAAAATAATAAAGACTGAGTGGAAGACGAAAGAAAGTAAACTAAGAAAACTGAGCAAAAAAAAAAAAAAAAAAAAAACAGGAGAGAGAGAGAGAGAGAGAGAGAGAGAGAGAGAGAGAGAGAGAGAGAGAGAGAGAGAGAGAGAGAAATATATATATATATAACATTATGAACATCCATGGAGACTGAAAGGTTATCCAAAAAAAGTGAAGAGAAGGGCAGAAAACACTATGCCAGGAGTAGATGCTGATGGACGAATAAGGAGGGGAAGATCGAGAACGAGGTGTTAGAATAAAGTGTTTATGAGGGAAGGTGGGTTGACATGGCGGGCGAAAGCAGTGGGCAGTCGTAAGAGAGGCTTTGAGGTGGGTTTCTGTCTATCCATCTATCTATCTATCTGTCTATCTATCTATCTATCATCTATCTCTATATCTACCTACCTACCTATCCATCTATCTATCTCCCTACCTATCTATCTATCTAAAATTAACACAAATGAAAAATGACCGAATACGAAACGCGGAAAATCTCGCCCAACTCCACTTCCTGCGAGGGGAGGCTGCGACATATGAATCTCCAATTTTTTTTTGTCCCTACTCAGTGACGATCTATCCACGAGGCATCATTTTTTTCATACTGTACAGGCAGTGACAAAAGTTCGCATACTATTTCACAGCCTGAAAAACAAATGACTGACAAACGAAGAGGTGAAGAACAAAGCTGAGTGAAGAACAAGAGTGAAAAACAAAGGACTGACAAAAGAAGAGGAGTGAAGAACAAAGAGGTGTGAAGAACAAAGACAAGTGAAGAACAAAGAGGTGTGAAGAACAAGAGTGAAAAACAAGGAGGACTGAAGAACAAATAATGATAAACAAAGGGAAGTGAAGAACAAAGATTGAAGAACATGGCGTGAAAAACAAAGAGGAGTGAAGAACAAGGCGTGAAGAACATGGTGTGAAGAACAAAGAGGTGTGAAGAACAAAGCGTGAAGAACAAAGAGCAAGAGTGAAGTACATGAAGCGGGCGAGGACCAGGCTCTCCATAACCTGTAATTCGTCTTTGTATTCACAGCTCAACAGAAGCGGGGGGGGGGATTAGGGTATAAGGGGTGGGGGGGTATATGGGAGTGTGGGTATCAGGTGTCAGTGGTTGTGGCGGGAGTATAAGGGACAGCGGGTGTAAGGGGGTGGTGAGTATAAGGGATGGGGTATAAGAGGGTGGTAGGTATAAGGGGTGGTGAGTATAAGTGAGTGGTGAATATAAGGGGTGGCGAGTTTAAGTGGGTGGTGGGTATAAAGGGTGGCGAGTTTAAGTGGGTGGTGGGTATAAGGGGTGGCGAGTTTAAGTGGGTGGTGGGTATAAGGGGTGGCGAGTTTAAGTGGGTGGTGGGTATAAGGGATGGGGTATAAGAGGGTGGTGGGGGTGGTGAGTATAAGTGGGTGGTGGGTATAAATGGGCGGTAAGCGTAAGGGAGTGGGAAGTGAGGGAGTATAAGGTGGTATAGGGGTTGACAGGCATACGAAGCTAGAGGGGAGTTGGTGGTATATGTAGAATTTTTGGATATATAAGGGAGAGTATAAGGTGGTGAGTACCGGGAGGCTGTGGGGATCAGGGGTATAAAAGTACAGTATGAGTGGGTATGAGGTACAGGGCGATTGGTGGATATATCAGATGAAAGACCGGGAAGATATTAGGAGTATAAAAGGACAGGTGAGTATCATAGGCTGATGAATATAAGTTACCACATTGAGGGTATAAGGTGGTGATGATTACAAGAGCACGAAGGGACAGTATAAGGGAGATGTGGGTATAAGGGGGTTGGTAAGTGTTAAAATGGGGAGATAATAGTAAGTATAAGGGAGCTGTGTAAAAAGGCGGATGGTATCAGGGGGGTGGTCACAGTAGCGGGGGTAGAGGGAAGTGGTGCATATAAGTGGGGATAAGGGGTAAGGAGAGGGCAATGGTGGATATAAGGAAGATGTATGAGGAGAAGGCGAGTATCAGGAGGCTGAATAAGGTTCTAATCAAGAGACAAAAGTGGGTATAAGGAGACAGGATATGAAACCAGATAGGAGACAAAATCACGTATAAGGGATGGTAATGGAGTATAAGTGGACACAGTAAAGAAGCAGCCCAGAGACAAGGCCGAATAAGTGGGCAGTATAAGGGAAGCGTGGGGACGATGCCGGATATAAGGGATGACAAGTGTGCATAAGTGAGCTGCATAAGGAAGAAAGTGACACATAATTCGAGTATACGTGGGCAGTATAAGGAATTAAAAACTACAATTCGAGTATATGGGGTTAGTTAAGGGCGCAAGTTGGAGAAATGCCAGGTATGAGGGATGGGATATAAGGGATGGCAGCTGTGTGTATAAGTGGGCAAGTATAAGGAACAAAATACCACAATTCGGGTATCAGTGACCACAATAAGGAACAAACTACCAAAAATCAGTTTAAGTCGCCAGTATAAGGACCCAACCAACTACCATAATTCGGGTATAAGTGGGAAGTGTAAGGGAACAGGTTGGAGACAATGATGGGTATATGTAGACAGTATAAGGGATAACATGAGTGGGTACAAGTATGCAGTATAAGGGATCAACCAACTACCACAATTCGGGTATAAGTGGGGAGTATAAGGGTGCAGGTTGGAGACAATGCTGGGGTATAAGGGATGACAGACTGCCCGACACTGGCTATTGGACTGGGTGTCGCGCGCCTCCAGACCCCCTTCTGTGATTGGCTAATTTATGGGCCGCTCCCCCGCCCGATCTGCCAATGATAGGCGGCCACAGGGTACATGCCCGCTGATCCACGGCCTATCACCGCACCGCAGTTTCAGGTTTTGCCTCTTTTAATGGTCGCTCATGAGGAGGGGAAATTTAGAAGGCCCTCGTCTTGCTGCACCACGACGATACCACTCTCTTGTCTTTGTTCGGGGTGTCACTGTTTTTTTGTTAGAGGGACCATTGTTTTTGTTTGGGGTATCACTGTTTTTGTTTGAGGTATCACTGTTGTCTTTGTTCTGGGTATCACAGTTGTTTTTGTTCGGGGTATCACATTTGTTTTTTTCGGGGTACCACTGTTGTCTTTCTTCAGCAAACAGCTGTTTCTGTTCAGTAAAGTTATGTTTGAGTTCAGTGAAACACACTCCTTGCTCAGCAAATCACTGTCTCTTTTTCAGCGAATTACAGACACTGTTCTGTAAACTGCTGTCTCTGTTCGGAGTATTATTCTGATTAGAAAATCGCTTTCTCCGTTCTGCCAAACACTTTCTATGCTTAGTATCTTAATGTCTTTGTTTTCATATCACTGCCTCTGTTCGGTGTAACACTGTCTTTGTTCTTTGATTTATTATCAGTGTCCTGGAATTCAGAGTCTTCATTCACTTCACTGTCTTTGTTCAGTTCACTGGTCCAGCATACCAATGTCACTGTTCGAATCACCGCCTCTGCTCTGCAAATCACTGACTCTGCTCAGCGAATCACTGCCACTGTTGGGCGAATCACTGTCTCCGAGCACCTTAAACACCCGCAGATAAAAATATAACTGATGTGCCTGTGATAACTCGTAAAGCAGGATTATCTTAACCCGGCACTCCAGCAGGGACATAAGTTAGAGATTTTTATGTGCCTTTTTGAGGGGAATTTCCTTGCCTCCCACTCCCTTCCCCCTCCCGATATTCACTCCCATCCCCCCCGCTCACCAAATTCACTTCACTCTCCCTCCCCTCTCACATTTCCCTCCCCCTCTCACTCTTCTTCCCCTCCCCACGTCCACTCCCCTCTACATCCCCTTCTCCCAGATCTACTGCCATTCCCTTCCCCCTCCCTCTCCCTCCCCTTCCCACTCCTCCCCCCCCCATCCCCAGAGTTCGTATTTATCAAGGATCGTAACTTGAAGGATACAGAACTCACTTACCTATTTATTACTCTCTACAAAGCGTTCAGTTTTCGTATTTCTTCAATTTCGTAATCACTTTCGTTTGCATGTGAAGTGCTTGGCATATGTACAAGTGACGGTAAAAGAATAAACATGCAATCTTATACACAGTTTATGAAAATTCGTAAATACAGAACGTGAAGATAAACAAAATGAACTACCAATTTTACACACGACTTAGGCCCAAGAGGATTCGTAAATATGAATTCAAAATAAAATGAACAAGTGCTTTAATAGGGACTTTAGGAATGAATTTTATGTGGCTCTGGAGGCTTTGTACCATTTATGCCTTTTTTTTTTTTTTTTTTTTTTTAAATATTACACCATATTATCCTTTTGCCTGTCACTGATGCAAAATATATCAGTATTAAAATGCTAGAGATACACAACAGAATGTCATGATGTAATAAGCAAAATAAATCGCTAAGGAAAAGACGCCACGGAAGCCACTTAAAATACGGTCCTTAAGCTCAAGCAACTCGTAAATAAAGAACGAGATTAACTCCCGTCCCCGACAGGAGTTTTGATGATTACTTTATTCTGCATTGAAATCTCTCTAGGGACAGGTTACGAGGGGTGGCGGTGGGGGGCTGTTGACTGGGGGGGATAATTGTATGTTGGGTCCGGAGGGGGTGTGGGAGCCCCTGGGGTGAGGTGGGATGGAGGCTGGGGAGGCGAGAGGAAGGGGAAGGAGAAGAGGCGATAGGAAAGGCAAAGGGAGAGAGGGAGATAAAAGGATAGTAGGGGAGGGTGGTGTTGTGACGTGAAGATACCAAAGAGAGAACAGAGAAAGTTTAGAGGAGAGCGAAAGGAAAATAAGAGCTGAACTGAGATGCTGGGTGAAGGAGGAGGGGGAGAGGGTGGGGGTACAAGCGGATGGAACTGGGAGGAGAGATGGAGGTATTTGTGAGGGAGAGGGAGGAGGATTATGAAAGCTGAGGTAATACGGAATGCGAAAGGGAGGCAGGGAGTTATAGAAGGGAGATTTAGGGTGAGGTGGAGGTGCGGAAGAATGAGGTATTAAGATGAGGGGAAAATGAAGGTGGGGGTGAGGTCATGAGGTTAGAAAAAAGGGAAGGCGACACAGAGCAAGTTAAAGGAAGGGGAGACGGGAGGTTGAAGGTGGGAGGATGAGAGGCGAGATAGAAGGGGGGGGGGAAGGGAGGGGAGACTGGGAATAGGGATGAGGGGGGAGGGATGGGGAAGATGGGGTGAGGGAGGGGAAGGAAGGTACAAGATATGAGTCGGAAGTAAGGATATAGGGACTTGAAGTATGAGGAAAGCCAAAGAGAAGACAAAGGTAGAAGAAAGAGAGAGGGAGAAGGTAATAAAGAGGTTTAAGAAGGTAAGGGAGGGAAGGGGAAAAATGGATTGCGGTGAGGGAAAGGGAAGGGGAAGACAGGAGGATGAAGTGGGACGTGGGATAGGGGAGAAGTAAGATGCGGTGTGGGGAACTGAAGAAAGAAGGTGTGGGGAAGAGCGAGGGATGAAGAAAGGGAGATTAGAGGGGTGAAGAAATGGGATGAGGAGAAAGGGGACTTGGGATGAGAGAAGAAGGGAAACTGATAATAAAAGAGGTTGAGGAGAAGGAGGGTACGCATATGAGGGAGGCAGAGAGGAGAATTTGGGGGAGAGTAAGAGGTGCGAATGGAGGGAAGATATGAAAGTAAAAGGAGGTAGGGAGGTAAAAATATGGGGTTGAGAGAGGGATGGAGTAAAGGAGAGGGCGTGGATGGAAGAGTGAGGAAGGAAGTGCTAAAAGGAGGGTGAGGGAGATGGGGAAGGAAAAGGGGAGCTGTGAAAGGAGGAGGGAAGTATGAAAGGACGGTAGGTGTGGAGGTAGAGGATGGAAGGAAAAAAATACAGGAGGAGGAGGAAAGGATGAGAAAGGGAGCTAAGGAGAACCGAGGGACGTGAAAGATAAGAGAGGAGAGGGGTAATGAGAGAAATGGAAGAGAAGAGAAAGGTAATGAGAGAAAGAGAAGAGATAAGGGATAATACGGAATAACAAATGGAGAAGGGGAGGAGGGGAGAGACAGACACAGGAGACAGAGAGACACAGGACGCAAGAATCATTTACTTAACGGGTTTTTGATAACGTAATATTCTGTTTTATGTTATTCATGCAAACTACGTCGATATTACACACATGAACATAATATACAAAAATACACAGATGCACTTTAATATGCAGAATAAATCGCCAAGGAAATGGAACTACGGAGCCTCCTAAACCCACAGAAACAAAACTCAAGGAACACGATGCATCCAGCTCAACCACGTCGCCCTTTCAGTCGCAGGAGTAAAAGCACAACCTTCTTTAACACCCACGTCTTTAAACTTTCCAGCATCATGACGTCAGTTTTACTCTAACCTTGCCATCTCCAGACAACAGTGCTTGGCTGGGGAGATTTTTGAACAGGGGGGGGGGGTTAGACAGGGGCCTACACGAGAAAGACTTTCTAAATTGGAGGGGTTACATAGTGACTTACACAAACCCCTCTCAAGACTACGGAATCGTTTGGAGACAACAATAATGAAATATAATAGGTCATGGGAGTGAAAGGTTAAGCAGTAAGGGTTCAAAGAGGAATATTATGAACAATGGGTGACAGGTAAGTAGTACAGTCAGTTTCAGCTATTTCCCATCAGCATGTTTTCTATAATAATAAATACAAAAATCATCATCATCATCATCAAGCCTTATCTCCACTATTGCTGACAGGTTGGAAGAAATAAAAAAAAGAAAAGAAAAAGAAAAAGCAGAACAAAGCAGGAGAATAAAATTAATACACTAAACTATCATCAAATTGCCTAGTGAATGGACCGTCTATCCATTCAGCCATCACAGGACTTTATTTTTGAAGCCTTACCCCTTTATTGCCCCACCAGGAGCGTAGGGACCCGGGGCTAGGCAAAGGAGATCAGATATTTACAACAAGAATTACTAGCTGCCTCCCAAGACTGGCATTACGTGACCAACTCTCACTAACCACTATACGAATTCGTCTGAAGCGCCTGAATCCACTGAACCACCAATCTATTTGTTGCTTATATGGTTGCAGGTCAGTATGGTAAATGGTGCCCTGTTGGCTTGTCATTCAGTGTTATCAGATAAAGGTGGCGCTACATCACGTGAGTGGAGAGTGACCGCCCCTACCTACCACAATGTAAACAATACAAAAAAAATAATAATAATAATAATAACACCTGCAACGAAAATTTCAGCTGCTCGACAGAGAGAGAGAGAGAGAGAGAGAGAGAGAGAGAGAGTCATAAACAGGACAGATATGGAGTGATACCGATAGGCTAAGGGAAGGAGTCGATTTTTGTACAGGCACTGAAACTCCACAAACAGTACCTGATATATGCTATTTTCTTTGGACCAGGACGAGAAAAACGACAAATAATTCTCTCTCTCTCTCTCTCTCTCTCTCTCTCTCTCTCCAGATCACACAAATCACCTCCTATCTTTACCATGCATACAAAGCACCTCAAAGTCCTCCTTTAATTTGGCTATATTCCACAATTTATTACCCTCAGATAAATGTGATAAAGAGGGGGAACTAAAATAAATAATAAGCTGGCTGTAAATAAGTATCCTCTAAGATTTAATTCAGCAATGATACTTAAGATTGCCTAATTAAGCAAGAAGATGGATATTACTGTTCGCACTGATAATGTTGGTAAATTACAGGGTTCACTTAATAATAATAATAATAAAAATCGTCATCATCACCATTATCAAAACCACCATCATCGTCATTATTATTATTATTATCATCATTATTATTATTATTACTATTATTTTTAGTCGCAGTAGTAGTTGTAGTAATAGCAGTAGTAGTAGTAGTAGTGCACATGAGCATCATCAACAACAAAAACAACTTCCAAGCGTCCATAGCACCGCCCTTTGTTTTTCTTGAGGTTTGGGAGGTTTCGGGGTCACTTCCTTCGGATCAAGATAGCCCGCCAAAATTAATTAAGCGTTTTGTACACCCCCATAGGACACGACTCGGCTCTGGGGTCGCACAACCTGTTTGATCCGGGGCTCCTCATCCATCAGCGAAATTATCTGATACCCCGAGGCCTCACAAGGACGAAGTTGCGATGTTTATCTTTGGGATTTCGGGCTCAATCATCGCGAGGTCGGTTTGACTCCGGTTCGGGTGGGTGCCGTCCCGAGTTTTCTACCTCTATCTACGTATTTATTTTTAATTCCTGACATCCGAAGACTTGTTTTGATAATATTTGTGATTCTGGGGATATGTCTGAGTCATGGTTTAGGGGGTATTTGAATTTTAAACTAGAGGTGGAGGCCAAAGTCGTGCAACAGGGATCGGGACGAGTTATGACGTCACCTTGTTTATATAGAGGGCGCGGGGCTAGTGTGTTTCTCAGGCCCGCCGTGGAGTGTGTATCTATGGTACACCCCTGCCATTAATCCAGGTGTGTATGTGTGTGTATGGCGTGTTTGTGTGTGATTAGGTGTGTGTGTGCGCCGATGTGTTCGTTTACGTGTGTGTGTGTGTGTGTGTGTGTGTGTGATATGGTTGAGTACTTTGGTGAGACTATGCGTGAGTATGTGTAGATGTGTGCCCACTTGAGCTAGTGTATAACGATATGTGTACGTGAAAATTGTACACACACACACACACACACACACACACACACACACACACAATTCTCCTTCCCTTTAACACCCCACCCCCAATCCAGAGATGCAAAAATCTCTTCCTTCCCCCTCCTTTCCTTCCCTTCACCTCTCCCTTCCTCTCTCCCATCATTCTTTTCCTTCCCTACAGTCCACCTAATCCTCCTTCCTCTCCCCATGCCTCCTCCCCTTCCTTCCTTCCACGTCTTTTCTTCTCTAACTTACCTATATTTCCTCTTCCCTATCTGCCTTCCATTTCCCCTCGCCCTTCCTTCCCTCCTTCCTCCCTTCACCTCGCCCCTCCTTTCTCCCTTCTCCTCGCCCTTCCTTCCTTCTCCTCCTTCCTCCCATCTCTTCACGCATCCTTTCCTCCCTTCTCCTCGCCCTTCCACTTCCTCTCTCCCTCCCCTCCTCCCCAACTCCTCCCAGTCCCCCCAATCCTCAATTTCTTTACCCACTAAATATTTATCGACCACCCTGGCCGCTACACCTCCACTTGATTAATGTTCCCTCGTTTGTCTTATAGAAAATTTTACCCTCGCGCCGAAGTGCAAATGTTGACCGAAACCTCCACGAGAAGAAAGTGCGCCGAGGGAAGGACATTTTAAAAAACTTAGGTATATATGTATAAAATCTAGCTGTATATAAAATTTCACCTCAATGACGTATATATGTATAAATTCTAGATGCACAGATTAATTTACTCTTTCGCAATATACAAATGGTGAACGAAATCTCCAGGAGTCTCTTTTAAAATCTGAGTTATCTCCTGTAAATATCCCTAAATCTTTCTCCCTCGACAATAAAGTGCTCCAATATTTGTCTTTTTTCTTTTTTTAATAAGTTCTTTCGCCCCGATATACATATGCTGACTGAAACCACCACGATTTTTTTTTTTAAATTTTACCATAGATTTTTCTATGATTTGGAATTATGGAAGACTTTGAGGGTTAAGTCTTCAGCCCAAGAAAGTCGTTTCAGTTGCTGCTGCCACCACCAGATGGCTTCAATTAACTTAAGAATGGTCTCTCGAAATCAAGGAGTTATCGAAGGATATATCAATCCCTTTGGTCAAAAAATATTCTCTCAAGTCCAATAATACCAACTGGGAAAAGAAAAAAAAGAAAGAAAAACAGAAAAAACGAAAAGCAGGCAATAAAAATTAAAAAACAGGACTCAAAGGGCTAAGCATTGGTAAATATGACAGGCTAATTACAAACCTTTATCTACATGAGTGATTACGGAGAAAAATGGAAAAAAAGAGCTAAAAAAAAAAAAAACTAGTAATCATAACAAATTTAATCATAACAAAACTAGTAATTATAACACAACCAGTAATCATAACAAAATTAATAACAAAATTAGTAATCATAACAAACCTAGTAATCATAACAAAGCTAGTAATCATAACAAACTAGTAATCATAAGAAAACTAGTAACCATAACAAAAACGAGTAACCATAACAAAACTAGTAACCACAGAGGAAAATTATTAAGGTTGTACATATCAGTTCATAAGTTTTGACAATTCACTGAAAATTAAATAAAAAATAATCGATATAACGAGTGCTTACATTTTTCATCTGAATACAAAT
Source organism: Coenobita brevimanus (assembly GCF_032717465.1). Classification (NCBI taxonomy): domain Eukaryota; kingdom Metazoa; phylum Arthropoda; class Malacostraca; order Decapoda; family Coenobitidae; genus Coenobita; species Coenobita brevimanus. The sequence goes on from NC_137012.1 coordinate 26,239,122, forward strand.
TTTCACCTGAATGCATATTTTCACCTGTATGCAAATTTTCGCCTGTATAGAAATTTTCACCTGTATGCAAATTTTCACATGTGCGCATTTTTCATCTACACGCAAATTTTCACCAGCACGCAAATTTTCACCTGTACTGTATGCAAATTTTCACCTGTATGTAAATTTTCACATGTACGCAAATTATCACCTGTATGCAAAACTTTCACCTTTATGTAAATTTTCACCTGTACGCAAATTTTCACCTGTACACAAATTTTCACCTGTATGCAAATTTTGCAAAGAAAAAATAATCAAAATGCGCAAATATGAAAATAAAAATACACATATATAAGAAATGGTCCAATCCCTTCAGTGAGAGGACTTTTTTATTATTATTTTTATTTCCAGATTATTTCATTACGCTTTGGAGATATATTTGGATGTGGAGGGGTTGGGTGTGAAAGTGGAGGGGTTAGGTGTGGAAGTGGAGGGGTTAGGTGCGGAAGTGGAGGGGTTAGGTGTGGAAGTGGAGGGGTTAGGTGTGGAAGTGGAGGGGTTAGGTGTGGAAGTGGAAGGGTTTGGTGTGGAATTGGAGGGGTTGAGTGTGGAGGTGGAGGGGTTAGGTGTGGAAGTGGAGGGTTTGTTGAGGAAGTGGAGGATTGGGTGTAGAAGTGGAGGGGTTAGGTGTGGAAATGGAGGGGTTATGTGTGGAAGCGGAGGGGTTGCGTGTGGAAGTGGAAGGGTCAGGTGTGGAAGTGGAGGGTGTGAAAGTGGAGGGGTTAGGTATGGAAGTGGAGGTGTTGGATATAGCCTTTCATTAACTCCCTTCACTTCAAGACGCTTTTTCCAGGCTGAAGAAAATCGTCTGGAGGAAGCAAAAATATACTCCAAAAAGACGTCACCGCTCTGAAGGGGTTAATGGGCATGTATGATTCACGATGTCTCACAATCTAAATAAAATCGTCTGTGTGGAGGGAAACAATTTAATACGTCTCTCTCTCTCTCTCTCGTTTCTGTTTCCTACTCATTCTATTATAAAATGGGATTGGATGATGATGATGATGATAATGTGGCTCAGAACAAGAAACATAGGAAAAATAATAACTACTCAACCATACTGTACAGTGGCGAAACTGAGAGCTGACGACCGAGAACGAGGTGGAAGGATAACGCGGAGGAATGCATGAGGGAGGAGGGCTTGGAGGGGCATGAGGGAAGGGGACGTGGAGTGGCACGAGGGAGTCAAGATGGGCTTTGAGAAAGAAGCTTAGAAATGTTTTGGTTCCGACCGCCCTGAATGAACTCTGGGATTGGGCGTCAGGTAACAGATCAATAGATGTGTACGTAGGTAGGTAGGTAGGTACAGTGGGCAGACAGGTATTAGGTAGTTTGGTAGGTACAGCTGGTGGGAAGATGGACAGATTGATGTAAAGACAAACAGATGGATAGATAAAAACAGAGATATGTGGACAAAGATAATACATCAACAAAGGCAAATACATAATAAAGAAAAATATAGACTGGGGATATGACAAATATTCTCAAACAGACAGATCGATAGACAGACAGGCACAGATATGGAGAGTTTGATTTAGACACCTCGAATATAGAAGACCAATATGACGAAAAGCTAGATCCACGAATTTAAAAAAAAGTGTAAGCCGAGGTCGACGCCGGATGCAAGGACGGGGAGGCGGGGTTACAACATCCAGTAGCTGTGTACCTGTGTGTTCGTGTCAGCCTGCCCACCGCGTCCGAAATGTTTCACGCGTCTCGCCCTTGTTCCACACCTTTCGTCCCTGTTCGCCCACCAGTTCAATTGCGGGGACCCGGGTTCGTATTCATTAAGGATCTCAGCCCTCTCATGGTGGGGACAACTCAAGGACACTATCTCTGCTAATTCAAGACGATTTCATTCAGCTGGGAGCGAGACACAGGAGGCTGAGTGCTAATACCAATACCATTGACCCTCTCATGGTGAAGACAACGCTTGTATTCTATGACGTCGGTCGAGGAAGCCCCCTAGTACCTTTTCCTTAGCGATTTATGCTTACTAAACCTCACTACTCTCTTGTATAATGTTTATATTTTTCTACTTACAAGGTAGAGTACATAAATAACACAATGGTGATTCGTAACGAGCTATATGCAGAAATAAACCGCTACGGAACAGGTGTTAGGGGGCTTCCTTAACCGACGAGAATAAAAGCCATAGGATCCTGCATAAAGTCAGTAAAATTAAAAAACAAACAGGCCTACAGAGCAGTTTGTAGCCATCAAAAATTCGTGTTTACTTCGCATATTTTCATTTTACTTTTAACACGCAAAATTACATACACAACTTGGGCTCCAGACAGACAGACAGACAGACAGACAGACAGACACACACACACACACACACACACACACAAACAGAGAGACAGACGGACGCACACACACATACACCCTGCACGCTAATCCTTAACCCCTTCAATCCGGTAACGCGTATTATATCATATTCTCCCTACCTTCAGACGATTTTATTCAGCATAAGGGGAATAAATCTGACTGTAGCGGGGGTTAAGGGAAGGCCGTAAATAATCCTTTCAAAACTTGTCAAAATCGTCTGAGGTGAAGGGATTAACTGCTTTATTTGTTCATTAATAAATCCGGCTAAGATCCTTTATCAAAATTATCCCTGAAAATAAATCGGTCATTATCGTATTTTAGGGGATTATTTGGACTAAGAAAAAACTGATAACCCTGTCTAACTGATCCACGTGTTGTCGATAGGTGTTAATTTGAGAGAGAGAGAGAGAGAGAGAGAGAGAGAGAGAGAGAGAGAGAGAGAGAGAGAGAGAGAGAGAGAGAGAGAGCGAGAGAGAGAGAGAGAGAGAGAGAGAGAGAGAGAGAGAGAGAGAGAGAGAGAGAGAGAGAGAGAGAGAGAGAGAGAGAGAGGAGGGGTAATTAAAATAAAAGAAGGATGGAGTGGGTCTGTCTGCTAGGTAATGGCGACATATATATATTGACGTAATCGCGGCCACGGGGTTACGCAGGATTAACACACCTTCACCAACACTACCTCTTTGCTTCCTTATTCCTTTATTACACCCTCCTTTACTCTAAGTTGGTCTAGAATTTCCATCTCTCCATCTTTATTATATTCCTTTTACTGTAACTTGGCCTAAAACCTTCCATCTCTCCTTCTTTATTATCACTACCTCATTGTATCCTTATTCCTTTATTATATCCCTTTAACTTGGTCTAAAAATTTCCATCTCTCCACCTTTATTATATTTCCTTTACTCTAACTTGGCCCAGAATTTCCGTCCCTCCATCTTGAATGCTGAGTTGTAACAGCAGCTTAACACTAGAACATAATGCTAGTCACGATGCAGTGCCGTGGAAGGGATGCAGAACCGTAGCATTATGCAGTGCCGTGGAAGGGATGCAGAACCGTAGCATTATTCTTCCCTGCCACATAGGTAAGGGAAATAAGCTGTAATGGGGCGAAAATCTGGGCCAAGTTAAGGTAAAATGAGTATAGTATTAGACGATTTTTATTCTGCCTAATAAAGCCCTCTAACGGGAGATGATGGCTTATTTTTCTCCACCGCCAGACGATTTTATTCAACTGAGGGTCAACTGTGCCCTAGATAGTGATAATGAAGGCTGTATCTCATGCTGTAGTTCAAACAGTCTCTTTTGGGTTGGATAAAAATCGTCTGGAAACTGAAATGTGAAAATAGAAAAAAAATCGGAGTAATGAGAGAAATAAAGGCTGGAATCAAAAGGGCTGGATTGTTTTTAAAGCTATGGATGCAAAACGAAGGGATGGGGGAGGGGAATGGAAGAGAGACAGGAATGGAATGGGAGAATTTGGGAGTAGGTGGGGTAGGGCAAACAGGAGAGGAGGGAAAAGGAAGGGAAAGAAGAAAGACGAAGAAAAGCTGGAAAGGAAGAAAAGAGAATGAGGAAGCTATGGGAAGGGAAGCACACCCTTCTTCATAACTATAGTCAAATCCTTCCCCCCTCTGTCATTCCTTACATTCCTTTCGCCTCCTTCATCCTCATCCTTCCCTCTCCCCAGCTCCCTCCCCTTCCCACACTGTCCCTCTCCCCATAACTCCCCATTCAGCAGCAGTAAGCCCTCCGACACTATCTTCCTTCGTTCTCCCCCCCACCCTCCGCTTTCCTACCCCCTCAATGCCCCTTCCCTACCCCCCCTCACCCTCTCCTCCTTCCCCTCCCTCAAACTCTCCATTTAACACAAAGAAACACCCAGAAACATAACTATCTAATTATTTCACTACTTTCATTCTCTCCACTTCTCATCCTTCCCATTCCCTCGCCTTGCCTTCTCATTCTCAGTCTTCCCTCTCGTCATCCTTCCCTTCCCCTTCTTCTCATTTCCTCTTCCTTTACCCTAATCATCTCCCTCCCACCACCTTCGTCTTTTGCAGTACTCTACTTCCTCATCTTCACTCAGTTCTCTCCATCCCCGTTCCTCGTCCTTTCCATTCTCTCCTCCTTCCCTCTCTTCTCCCCTTCTCATTCTTTCCTTACTCTCACCCTTCACCCCTATCAACTTCCACCCCACTCCCCACACACTCGCTCTCCCTATACTCATTTCCCCATCCCCCATCTTCGTTTCCCTTTTTCTTCACTCCATCCTTATTCTTTCCCACATCCCCCCACTCCCCATTTCCCCAACAACTTTCTCCCTAATTCCCATACTCTCAATCCCCCTCCACCTCTTTCATCCCTTCCCTTTCCTCCTCAAGTCAATCCCCCCTCCCCCTCCCCTCCCCTTTCCTTCCCCTCTCCCCTCCACTCCCCCACACAGCAGTAAACGCCCCAACCAGACCCACCCCCCACGGAGTTTCACCGAGTTATTGATTCCTTCCACAGAAATACGATACCTTCTGGGAGTGATAGGGGAGGCGAAGGGGGAGGGGGTGAAAGGGGAGAGGGTGAAGGGAGAAGGGGTGAAAGGGGAGCGGGTGGGTGGTGTGGCGGGTTTTTGTCGCCCTTGTCTGGGTTTGTATGGCCATTTTGGGGGTTTTCTAACATTTGCCTGGGACATAAGAACAACGCGAGCGGTAGATAAGGATAACAAAGCAAGGAGGAGATCGCTTTTGTAAAACCTTCACTGCACTCAAACCATTAATCCTACGGCACCCATTTTCACAGGGTATACTCCCACGGTCCCCCCTCACCCACTTTCAAAATTCCAGCTCATCCCACCCATTCCTTTGTCCCCCACACCCATTTTTTTACCCCTGACACTTTAATTTTTGAAGGATACTTTGGAATACACCTTCACTACACCCAAACTACTAATCCTACAAGACCAATTTTCACACGGTATATTTCCCTGCCCCAGCCCCACCGCCCACTAATACACCAGCCCATCCCACCCACTCCTTTGCTCACCACGTTCATTTCTTTACTCCACTTCGACGGCTTCATGGCATGGCGCGACGCGGGTCACGTGGTCAACGAATGCAACTGTTACATGCAATAGTAGTTTTTTCCTTATACCCTCTCTTTTTCTCGCTTGTATTTCGATTCCCCTCTCTCTCTCTCTCTCTCTCTCTCTCTCTCTCTCTCTCTCTCTCTCTCTCTCACTTACGGGTGTGGTTACATGAGGCACAGGAATGTGGAGGAATGGAAGGTAATGCTGAGAAAGATAGAGGAAGGAAGGAAGGAAGAAAAGAAAAATGGAAGGAGCAGAAGATAAATAGAAGGAACAGAAAAGCTGAAAGAATGGAAAAAAGGAAAGCAGAAATTACGGAGAGCAAAGATTGGACGGAAGTCACCAATAAATGGAAAAATTATAAGGAAAACTTAAGCTTCTGTGAATGGGAAAGTCAGAAATGGAAAGAGAGAGAGAGAGAGAGAGAGAGAGAGAGAGAGAGAGAGAGAGAGAGAGAGAGAGAGAGAGAGAGAGAGAATATCAGAGAGAAATAGGGAAAGATGAGTGAAGGATGGGGGTAGGAGAGGGGAGGAAAGGAGGAAAGAAAGAGTAGAGAGGGAGAGAGGAAGAGGCAGGAAAGCAGGAAGAACGAGGTAAGTCGGTAGGGATGGGAGAGAAGAGGAAGACAGGGTGGAAAGGAGAGTAGAAGAAGTAGGCACGGTGGAGGAATGGGGAAGATGAAGGCGGGAGTGGGAAGAGAAAAAGATGTAAGCAGGGAGGGAGGGATGGAGGGGAGTGTAGAAGAGAGAGGCAAAGAGGAAGGGGAGCAGAGGAAGCTGAGTGTGAAAGAAAAAGAGGAATGGAGAGATGAAGGTGAGCGAAGGAGGGAATGACAGATAAACAAGGAGGAAATGAAAGTTGCAAGACAAGTAGACATAATGGGTGTTTTCAAGGGGGACGGCTTGACAGGGGAGCACGATGGCAGGATTTAGAATTAGAAGGGAAGGCAAAGACAATGAAACGACAGGAGAAGAAGGGTAAGTGTAGGAAGAGTGGGGTGAGGACAGGCAGGGTGGGGTGACGATAGGCAGGGAGGGGTGAGGGTAGGCAGGGGGGGGTGAGGACAGGCAGGTGGGGTGAGGGTAGGAAAGGGGGGTGAGGGTATGGTGGTATAGGTCATCCATCACCCTGTGTTAGATGGAGTCAACATAGGCAACATCACTTACACCGGGTCCTGCCTAACCCTACCCTGCCTTACCCACCCTGCCCTGCCTCATCCTACCCTGCCTTACCCACCCTACCCTGCCTCACCCTGCACTACCTCACCTTGCCCTGCCTCAGCTTACTCTACTCCAACTTGCATCGTCCTGTCTAACCCTACTCTACCCTGTTCTACTCCATCCGGCCTCACTCTGCCTCACCCTACAAGTTCTAATCCTATCCCCACCAATCCAGTACTGATCCTATCCCTACCCAATCCAGTACTGATCCTATCCCTACTCAATCCAGTACTAATCCTATCCATACCTAATCCAGTACTTATCCTGTCCTCAACCAATCCTAACTTATCTCTAACCTAACCATCCCTCCATCCATCATCCAATCCTATGTTGCCCCATGAGGAGCGTAGGAGACCGGGGCTACGCAAGTTGGTCCTGACATTTAAGATGAGAGTGACCAGCCTCATCCCCAAGTGGTATACGTGAGCAATAAACCCCAACCACCCCTTGGATATAAAACCTGCACCAGCTAAACCCAATTGGAGAGCCTTATTTTTTATTTATTTATTTTTTTTATGTGTCCGACTCTGGGCATAGGCTTTACAGCCTGCACTCAAGGCCCAGTAGTCCTCCTACATACATACACCTCTACATGTCACCACTTCGGCGCTAACACCCACCGTCCATATTGAGTACATGCTAGGGCTGTCTCTTACAGGACTGGTGTATTGGTATTAGCGGGGGTATTTTTACGACATGTCGGCGAGTCTTCTGGTAGATCGGTAAAGTCTGATTTTTATTAAATTCAAATCCTCAAACTGTTCCCTGCCCCAGTCGGGATTTGAACCTGGGTCCGGTAGGACTGCAGGCCACCTCTCTACCGATTGAGCCACTAAACAACCAGGCGCCAACTTAACGTGGCGAATAAATATTTCTTTACTAGGGTGATAGCTTTTTATTTTATTCTTGCTTCTGCTATGCGAATTTACTTAAAAAAAAAAAAAGCCTCTCACAGCCCGGTTGTCAATTTTTACGTTTTCGCATATCTTCTGACGATTTCACTAAATTTCAAGATGTTTTTCGAATTAGAAATGTGAGATAAGGCCTCCATTAAAATCTAAAATTCCAGGATGCCTTGTTAATCAGAATACTATCTTGGGGTAAAGCTAAGATAAAAATGATAACGTTATCTGTCCTCTAGTGTTCATGAAAGTGTTCCCTACCTGTTCCTAATCTGAATCTCACCTTACGTGGTCGTGGGAGAGGAAACAATTGATTAGCACGTAAGAGAGGAGGTGTTGACTCAATTCCCCCCCCCCTCTCTCTCTCTCCCTAAATTGTCAGTAAACCAGAAAGAGAAATTGCGAGGAGGTAGGGGAAACAAAGCAATAAAGAGAGAGAGAGAGAGAGAGAGAGAGAGAGAGAGAGAGTCTGTACCTGTGTGTGTGTGTGTGTGCGCGTCGGTATCTATGTGCGCAGAGATGTATGTGCGTGTGAGAAAGGTATGTAGGAGAGGATGAATTGACAGGCGAGCAGACAGACGGACGGACAGATGAATGTACACAAGACAATCGCACCTCCGTCAAGTGAAGCGACAGGCGAGAGAATTTTCACGTGTAAAATAACATCGTTTCCCGCAGATTTCCGTCCTGTTTTGTTTTAGCCGGATCGGTTTCGGATGAGTGACACTTCGACTCCCTTGAACCGAACCAACACGCTCCCGAAACTGCCAGGATGACGGAATAAAAGAGAGAAAGAAAGAGAGAGGAAAAAAAGGGAAAGAGAAGAAAAAGGAAAAGTACCGAAACCTCCAGGATATCAGGAAAAAATAAATCTCGAAACCAAAATATTCATGGAATAAAAAGGGACATGTCAATCCTAAAATTGTAAAACCATGGATAAAAAATAATAACAAAACCCACCCTTGAAAATTTCGAAATAAAACAAAATTATAAAAAGAAAAAAATCCCCAAACCACGAAAAAAAAAAAGGAATTTATATAAATCCACAAACCTCCAAATCACTGAATAAAAAAATGGAAATAAAAATCTCAAAGCCTCCAAAATGACGAATAAAATGGAGAGAGAGAGAGAGAGAGAGACTGGAGATACGCCATGCAGACAACACATCGAATCCCAGGGCTGATGATGATTAGTTTTGGTTAAGAACAGACGATTTTATTAAGCCGACAAGAGCCCATAAGTACCAGAGGGGTTAATGAAGGCTACATCTAACCCCTATAGTGGAGGGGTTGTCCAAAGCTATATATAACCTTCCAATTAAATGTCCCTCTCAATCTCAATATAATTCTAAGATGGTATAAATAAATAAATAAATAAATAAATACACATACATGCAAAGCCTATCAGATCAGTTTCGGCTGAGCGACACTTGGACTCCCAGCAATGCACCAACACCACCCGAAACCCCCAAACGAATGACAGAATAAAAGGAAAGAAAAATGACAGTGGAAACCCGTCATGCGTAGAGTCGACCTCAGATTCCATATTTACACAGTTTTTTGAGCTTGAGTTGTGTAAAGGCCGACGTCATTTTCACACCTTGAAGCCAGGGAGGTAGTTCTATAATTTATTCTTGTTGCTTCCAGACGAGATTTTTTCACTCTCTGAACTGGAGGGGTTAGTTACATCCCTTATTAAGCAGTTCAGTATGCGAAACCGTCAGGTGAATTAAGCTGCTTGGAGCTGACAAGAATAAACTAAAACTAAACAGTACCAACATTTCAAAAGGGAATGCAAGATGGGCTCCATAAAAAATCCCTTGCACTGGTAGAAGTAACTGTCTTTGCCCTCCTCGCAAAGGTTAGTATACTCTACGATTCTCGTTGCCACATTTAACTACATACAGGATGTGTTTGAAAGGTTTGATCTTTGACTTCATAAATCCATTATAAGGCCTAAATCAAAACAATGAGGGAAGTGTCTCTCTACTAATTTTGCTGCCACACTTCATAGCAAAACTATAGTGAATATCAGAGTGAAACAGGGCGAATGAAAAAAAAAAATCTTTGGTAACAATAAGCTACTATGGACAACTGTTAATCGCGGAAACAAATTAAGCTCCTTCATAAATACGAACCACTGATCCCTGAATTACATCAGACACTTCCTTTTTTTTTTTTTTTTTTTTTTTTTTTTTTTTAATGCGGCGAATTTACCAGGTCAGTGAAGGTCGTTCAGTTTTATGCTCCAGGATATAAGACTCCCCTCCTGCCCTCCCCATCCTGGTGGTGGCGAGGGACCCCTTCCCACGGTGGCACCTGTTTCAAGAGGCTCCGCTGCCCGGTTGTACAAACGTTCCTCAAGTCCCTCCGTGCCCTCCGAAAGGGGAATGATGGACTACAGGAGGAGGCAAGTTTCAGCCTGCAGTCCACTGGGTTCACGTTTCAGATAAGCCTGAGGTCATAACATCAACACTCCTCCCATCGCATCATCCCTCCAAGAGTCACAGGTGATTTCTTTTTTTAACCTTCAAGACGCTAACTTACATCTTTTTATTATGATTCATGTTGTCTCTGTGCGATTCCATTCACATTATTATTATTATTATTATTACTGCGAATCGGTTAATAGAGGTTAAATCGAACCCTTCTAGTTCAAATTTCTCTCCTATGCTGAACCCATGAGTTGTGATGATGGTATAAATAAAATACAAAATTACGTCACCCTGCTGGAGGGGCTTGGTACAAATTTGCATCGATATAGGTCAAGTTCGTATTATCCCCTGCTGTAAATGAGTGACATATTGAAGAATTACTAAAAAAATAAAATGCCACGAAAAAAAAAAAAAAAAAAAAAAAAAAATCTCACGAAACACTGAATAAAAAAAAAAAATCCCATAGTATTGAAGGATAACTAGAAAAAAAAAAACTCACGAAATATTGAAGGATAGCTAAAAATAAAAAAATCTTACGAAAAACTGACGGATAACTTAAAAAAAATCTCACTACTCTCAGGTTTGCGTTAATAAAGGCCTAAGGAAGGAAAAAAAATCAAGCAAGGAAAAGAAGCAGATAAATAATGAGGGAGACGTTTATGCCGCCAGAATAAAATAGATAAATTAAGTAATAAACAAGTGTGTGAATAAAAAGAGAGAGAAAAAAACATAATCGATATCGCCATTACAGACAACGAAAAGAAAAAAAAGGTAAACTAATAATGATGAAGATAATGATGATCTATCTATCTATCTATCTATAGCCCGACGCCCTAATCCCGCAAAGGGTGGCCGTAGACAAAACGCCTCCAAGTCGCTCTGTCACCCACCATTTGACTACCCTCCCCCCAACTCACCCCCCCTCCCTCATATACCTCTCAACTCCATCCCTCCACATCATCCTCGGTCTACCTCTTCCTCTCCCTCCCTCCACCTCACCTACATACACCCTCTTAGTCAGTCTTTCATTCTCCATTCTCTTCACATGATGATGAGCGGGTGAAAAAAAAAAATGGAATGAAGCGAAAAAGCAAAAGTTCAAAACAAACCTAGTCCTGCTGTAAATAAATAAATAAATAAATAAATAAAATACATACAAAATTAATAATAAAAAACTTCACTCCCATCCGGCTGAGAGTTTATCAAGTTCTACAAAGTGAAGGAAAATTATAATGGCGGTGACGCAGACTTTAGAGAGAGAGAGAGAGAGAGAGAGAGAGAGAGAGAGAGAGAGAGAGAGAGAGAGAGAGAGAGAGTGAGAGGTGTGAGTGAGGTTCCAAACTCGACGCCTGTCCTGCCAATAATCATGTAAATATAATACCAAGGTAAATAAATAAATAATCAGATATATAAATAGTAAACACAATCCCCATTACATCCTAAAAAAAAAAAAAAAAAAAAAAGGAAGAAAGTGGTAACATGTGAAAAAAATCGAGGTTCATACACTTTGAGATCAACCATTGTCCTGCCATATAAGCCCAAAGGAACCCTGGGGCCACGATTAGGAAGGTGTGTGTGTGTGTGTGTGTGTGTGTGTGTGTGTGTGTGTGTGTGTGTGTGTGTGTGTGTGTGTGTGTGTGTGTGTGTGTGTGAGAGAGAGAGAGAGAGAGAGAGAGAGAGAGAGAGAGAGAGAGAGAAGGATTAGTTTTGGGGTGGACGGACGACTGGGGGCGATGATGACGATTGGTAAATAAAGTCAATGGAAGGATGATTGGAGCTTTTTCCCTTTCCTTATTTTTTTTTTCCTTCCTGGTGCTGGAGGACAGGGTGACATGCAGGCGATTCGTTAGTGAACACCCCTTCAGGGCTTAAGGCGTCTGGGTAGGGAGACAGACAGACGAAAAGACAAAGGCACAGAGATAGAAAGACTGACAGACACAAGACACAGACAGATATATGGACTTCTGCCATAACCTCAAAATTATCATCATCATCGGAGCTCTTTCAATTATTCTACTGAGAGGAAGTGGGTTAGATTCAGAATTAGGAAAAACGACGAAGCACAAAAATATACTTATCATTCGTGTGCCTTGAAAATATGAGCTGCACTTCCATTTATTTACCATTCAAGTCTTCTAAACCCTCGGCTCCTAACTCCCAATTCTCCTCCTTTACCCCTCTTAACCACGACCTTCTCAAACACCCTCCCTTCCTTCTCATCAGTACTTTCTTTCTTTCTCCCGCCTTCTCTCTATTTCCCTTCTGCCTTTTCCTTTACGCACTGCTCATAAGTTTCTCTTCTTCTTTTAATTTCTCTCTTCTCTCTTGTCCTCAATCTCTATGTTCCTCTTTTATATCCCACCCTACTCTTTCGTATCTTCTTTTCTTCTTACACCCTTCAATACCCTCCCTTCTTTCCTTCTATCTTCACATCGTTCAATACTTTTCCCCCTTCCTTTTACGTTCCCTCATCCACTGTCACAATATACATATGCTTTAGTCACCTTTGTCCTCCTTCCTATTCTTTCTTCCTTCTATATCAAGGACAACCCCCACAAGACACGTTAGGCTTGGCTGCGTTAGGTTAGGCTAGGAAACATCTTAGTTCTCCCTCCTTCCTTGTGCATGCGTAACAAGACAAAGGCAACTCAGTACAAGGAAAATCTGAAGCACTATATCTCTACCTTGATTATAACTTGGAAATAATACTGTTTTCCTAAATGATCCTCGTTCGTATACACCTCGAACCCTTCATCTCCTACCTGGAACTTCCCCACCATTACGCTTCTTCCTCCTGCTTTCTTCTGCCTCCCCCACCCTCACTTCATTGCCTCCCCGTCCCGCCTCATTAACCTAACAGATCATCCATGCAGTGGGGGTGTTGACGCAGGATCCTCCGCTTGAGCCCACTTTGTTTGCCCTCACTGCTACCATTTTACCACCGCCTTCCTCCCACAACTGTCCATTACATCCATATCCACCCACCTACACCCACAACATACAACTACACCCACCCACAATCACAGCCACCCAATCGACAACCGCATCCACACCCACATCCACCCACACTCACAGCCACCTACACCCACCTACAGACACGCACACAAGCCATCTACACCCACACCCAAACCTATATATACACCCACAACACATAACTACCCACATCCACACCACTCCACACCGCATGAGCCCACTCTGACCACAGTGCTATCATTTTACTACTTCTCACGCCCCTTCCCCTCCGCCTGCCTGTGGGACCCGGGGTAATTAATCGTCTGTTTGGATTCCCAGCTGGCTTTGAATTCCCTCGGTCACTTCGCCTTTGATGGGTTACGAAGGCCGACGATCTGGGGTGGGAGGTGAGGCAGGAGGTAAAGAATGAGGGAGAAAGAGAGGTTGAGGTAAAGAGTGAGGGAGAGGAGAGGGAGAGGTTGAGCCAAGGAATCAGCCATATTCTCAGTTTTTTTATGATTTTTTTTTTTACCCACTGAGCCCAAGGACCAGTGTTATATTTAATTCTTGAGACGAGCTTATTCAGGTTAGGAGGGATTTTTCGATCTGGCGTTAAATTAAACCTTATTATACTACTTCACCATGAGATTCGTGTACTATACTGTTTTTAATCTTAGCCTATATTTTTTTCCTTTTGTAGATTACTGCACGCAGCTCAATGTTAGAAGACAATGCTACGGTTCCACACAACTTTCACAGCCCTTCTACGTGACTAGCAACATATTCAGTTCAGCTCTTCTTACAGCTCTGAATTCAAGACGGACAGATTGCAATTTTAGGCCAAGTTAGGGTAAAAGAAGTTTAGTCTTAATAACCTCCCACATTAAGAAAGTCATTACTAAATTAAAAAAAAAAATCTGGCAGCAATTAGGATAGATTAAACAGGAAGCCTTGCAGATTCGAGGGTGGAGTTAAATTCCCAAAACACAACCACATATTCAACTGGACTAATGCGTGTCTCTGATGGTACGACTTTTCCATATAACATGTCCACGAAACTCTAGGAAGATATTCAATTCCCTGACTCCACAGTGCCTTCAGAAAGTATCCATCTCCAGGTTCGCTTCTTTTCAGTTTGGTAAAAATTTCTAAATGCCCCCCCCAAAAAAAAAAAAATAAATAAAAAATAATAATAATAATGTTACACAGAAATAGCAGGGATTCAGATGAAAGGTTACTCAGAACATTTTTAAAACTTAATGTACTGTATTGAAAATGTACTAACGAAAAAAAAAGCCAAGATAAATTATGTCAGTACTGCATAAAAATCAAAACTACAAGTGAAAATGAAGCGAAGAAACAAAAGCCAAGCGAGGGGATAAAACACAAGCTAATTCTAACACGTAATCTGGTCATTTTGCAGCCGCTTTTTTACAGTCTAGGATAATTATGACTATGGTATTTATCTTATGAGTCTACGACAGAGACAACAATGCAAGGAGGCTCCCCGCATCTATTAAACCCTACAGACGAAGTGATCATTAAAACACGGGAAGAATGACCGAGCAGTAGGCCTTAAAAAAAAAAAAAAAAAAAAAAAAAAAAAACTCACAGATAAGGAGGAATGACAAATATAATCACCAGTATACTAACCCGTAAGAGAAGATGTCATGTAGCTGTATTTTTGTCGATTTTTGTATTATTACGCCTGGGAAATACAAGCCAGAAATTATTAAGACTGAAAATAAATAGGATAACTAAGAAGAATGTGGTGTCTTGGGTTTAATGCTTACTATTGTCCATGAAAAATGCACTAAGTAATTTTTATGTCATTTACGTGATGAAGAAAGTATGTTGTGATTTATTTTTCTTGGAAGTAAAGAATAGGGCGTTAGAGCCTCCTAGGTCCACGGGATATACGGGCCAAAGTTTACGCCTGGGAGGAAGAATGACAACCCAGATTCGATCTCCCTTCAACCCTCCCTACTTCTCTCACCGCCCCCCTCTTCCTCCTCCACCTCCCTCTCTCTCTCTCTCCACACACACACACACACACACACACACACACACACACACACACATCCCCTTCTCCCTGTTAACCCAGCAGTACAATTGGGAACCTACAGATAACATCGATGGTTGGCGGTCGTGTTCAAGGGGAAAATTAGGACTCAGAAAAAAATGACTGTCTACCTTACTCTCCCAAGCCTTCCTCATCCCTTAACATCTCCCTCCCACCAGTTTATCCATAACTTCCTGATGGTTTTCTTAGTCGCTGCAACACCAGGCTCATCTCAATACGAACCCGGTGGACTGCAGGCTGAAGCTCCCCCTTATTCTGCAGCTCACCATCTTCCTTTCGGGGGTCGGGGAGGGAGTTGAGGGCCTTCTGTATAACTGGGCAGTGGAGCAACCCGGTAATTTCTGTGCCACCGCGTCAAGGCGTCCCTCTAAAGCACGACGATGTTTTTATTTGCAAGGTACACTGACAACGCTATTACCAGTCTTACGCAGAAGTTACCGACCGCAAAACTAAACGACCAACCGACAAAAAGTATGTAAACGTTTTAAAGATAAATTACCACTAAGTCAATCATATTCAGACTACTATACTATTGCTATACTGCTAAGACGACTACCACTACAACGATAAACAATAACAATTCAACGAAAATAATTGTAATGATCATGATGATGGTGATGATGATGATAATAATAATAGTAATAATAATAATAATAATAATAATAATGACGATGACGATGATAGCAAGAAGAATAAAGCATCATCATCATCATCATCATCCGGACCTCCTTTCCCACCCTAGGGCAGGGTAAGAAAAATAAAGCATTTTTTCAGCATCAAAAATAACAAAACAATAACAAAAATACAACAAAACATACACAAAACCCACACAACACTCTCCCCCCCTCCCGCACACACACACACACACACACACACACACACACACACACGGACAAAAATATTGGTGAGCGAATTAACCCTCCGTCCCACACCTTTTCGTTTCACTCACCCTTTTGCCTGAACGAAACTTAGTGAGAAGTGATTGTCATGAAGATATTGGTCACATATAAAGGTGCTGGCGGATATTTTTTCACTATTTTTCGTCCTTTTTCCATTTTTGATCGTCGGACGAGAGAGAGAGAGAGAGAGAGAGAGAGAGAGAGAGAGAGAGAGAGAGAGAGTGTGTGTGTGTGTGTGTGTGTGTTAGCCTATTAGTGGTGGTGACCGTGTTAAATGCTGGTGGTGGTGGTAGTGGTGGCAGTGACGGGTGAAATTGTGGTAGTTATGGTATGATGGTAGTAGCTCTGATTGTGGCTGAAGGAGTGGTTGCTATGGTGATGGTGATGGTTGCTGGAGTAGCCGTGATGGTGGTAGGGGATGTGACAGTATTGATGTTGGTAGTTATGGTAGTAAAAGACGGTGGCAGTGGTGGTCGTGGTGGTGGTGAGGGTGGCAATGGTGGTAGTGATTGTGGTGGTAATTGTGGTAGGAGTGAATCCGGAGTACCAAAGGAATAAAAAAAAAAAAAAGGAGAAAAGGAAATGAGAGAGAGAGAGAGAGAGAGAGAGAGATGGGGGGGGGTAGCGTGACCGCCTTGAGGGAGAGGGACGAGGATCACTTGTACACACCGCGTTGAAATCCCCCACACCCTCCAGAAGAGCCCAGTCACCCACACAATTTTATCTTTTTTCCCTCCCCTATCTATATTTTCTCTCCAGTTCCTCCATCTTTCCTCCAATCTCTCCTCCTTTTATCCTCCAGTATATTCCTCTCCAATCTTTTTTTTTTTTTTTTTTTGAGCCCATCACCCACACAATTATATTTTTTCCATCCACTATCTTCATATTTTTTACCTCGATATATTTTGCTTTTCTTAATATATTTTTCCTCTTTTCTCCATTATAGTTTCTCTCTCCTCTAGTACCTCCAATTCCTCCTCTTTGTCACTAGTTCCTCCTCCTTCCTCCATTTTTGAAGCTTATAATTTCACGGTATTTTTTTCCTCTTGTTCTAGTTTTCCTCCAATAACTGTAGTAAATATATCTTTTTTTTTCTCCAGCCCTATTTTTCCTCCATTAGCTTTTTTCTCCAGCTCTATTTTTCCTCCAGCTCTATTTTTCCTCCATTATCTTTTTCCTCCAACTCTATTTTCCCTCCATTATCTTTTTTCTCCAGCTCTATTTTCCCTCCATTATCTTTTTTCTCCAGCTCTATTTTCCCTCCATTTTTTCCTCCAGCTCTATTTTCCCTCCATTATCTTTTTTCTCCAGCTCTATTTTCCCTCCATTATCTTTTTTCTCCAGCTCTATTTTCCCTCCATTATCTTTTTTCTCCAGCTCTATTTTCCCTCCATTTTTTCCTCCAGCTCTGTTTTCCCTCCATTATCTTTTTCCTCCAGCTCTATTTTCCCTCCATTATCTTTTCCCTCCAGCTCTATTTTTCCTCCAGCTCTATTTTCCCTCCATTACCTTTTTCCTCCGGCCCTATTTTTCCTCCATTATCTTTTTCCTCCAATAACTAAATACTCTACCTCCAATACCCTCCATTACCTGTGTACTTTTCCTCCAATATCCCTTTTCCTCCAATACCTTTATCTTTTTCCTGTTTGCTTTTTTTTTTTTTTTTTTTTTGAATTTCCATTAACTTAATCCTTTGGCACATCTCTCATCTCTAATATTTTTCTCTGTTTGCTTCACTTCCAAAACTTTTATCTTCTTTTACTAACTCTCCAGGCCATTAGAACTTATGCATACTTTTGCTGGTCCTCTAAATTTACAAACTGTGTGTGTGTGTGTGTGTGTGTGTGTGTGTGTGTGTGTGTGTGTGTGTTTACCTATGTAATTTACTTAATTCTGAGTTTCATTTATGTATGTATTTG
Source organism: Coenobita brevimanus (assembly GCF_032717465.1). Lineage (NCBI taxonomy): Eukaryota > Metazoa > Arthropoda > Malacostraca > Decapoda > Coenobitidae > Coenobita > Coenobita brevimanus. Next base: position 26,256,971 of record NC_137012.1, read on the forward strand.
CTGGAATGTTCACTACCATGACTCTTTTACACCATGCAAAACAAAAAGAACAACACTGCTACTCTTTTGCCTAACAATTAGTGAGAATTATCTTACAAGAATTTAGAGTTCTGATCCAAACTTTCCAGCAGCTGAAACCAAGAAGCGAATGTGTATGCATGAGAATTTGCCATAATAATAATAATGATCTATCTATCTATATACCTAGGCTGCTTCCCCCATGGACAGGGAGGTAGCCGAGACAGGACGACACACTCCCCATTTACTCATCCATTCAAACAGTCATTCGCATCTTAGCCCCAAAGGGGAGAAGGGACAGATCCTCACCGCACCACACCACACATGGGTCAACTGCGCAGTGCAATCGGTGACATCCGCAGCAGGGCCCGACAGCAGAGCTGGTTTACCCCTGCCAGATCATAATAGACCCATCCCCTTACTCGCACCTGACCTGACTAGCTAATCAGACCAAATGCGGGAGAATATCCCCTCAGGGCTGCGTCATCATTTTTTCATTCACAATTTCTCTCCATTTATTTCTGTCACGCACAGCCACTCTTCCTTGCTCAACAGACATCCCTCTCGCATCCAGCGCTCTCTTCACACTGTCCATCCATCCTATTCGTGGTCTCCCTCTCAGCCTTACACCTCTCACATCAGATCTAGTTATCTTTTTCACCAATCGCTCATTATCCATTATCTCCATATGCCCAAACCATCGCAACACCCTCTGCTCAACTCTACCAGCCATCTCCCGAACAACTCCAGTTCTCCTTCGCACTTCATCATTTCGCACTTGATCCATACGCGTCACTCCACACACACTCCTCAGACACCTCATCTCCATTACATTCAAACATTTCCTCTCTGCTACACCCATATTCCATGTTTCAGCCCCATATAACGTAGTCGGTACCACAACACCCTCATACAGCCTTCTCTTTACATCCATTCTAAGCGAACGACATATAAGCACTTTTTTCATTCCTCCCAGCACCTTTCCTACTTCATTTATTCTAAACTTCACTTCTGCATCTATTCTTCCATCCATAGCAACATCTATCTATCTATTGCCAGACGCCTCAATCCCGTTTGGGGTGGCCACAAACAAATCGCCTCCAAGTCGCCCTGTCCCCCGCCATTTCACTTCCCTTCTCCCAACTCACACCCCCCTCTGTGCCCCTCCCCGGAAAACAACTAACTAAAAAAACAAACAAGAAGCCATAGCAACATGCGACCCTAAATATTTAAAACACTCCACCTCCTCAAGCAACTCACCATTCAAAACTATATTCATCCCCCTACCATCTAATAATGGTAATAATAATAATGATATAATAATAATAAAACAGCATAAATTGTACGGAGGTTTGTATGTTATAAATTAAAACGTTACGGGGTGGATTTCCCGCCCTCTCAGTATCGACAGAGGATGAAAAATGACTTCTCCTCTGACTTCTCTGGATATTCTGGGGGGCTTCTCTTATTATACTAGCCTCAAGCAGTTTTATTTCATCTATCTCTAAGTTATTTCAACCCATATAACCCAAAACTGTCTTAGATTTTTACAAACAAATTTAAATAAGGTTGATGATCCGAGACGTCAACACTGGAGCCATGTTTGTATAAGGGAAGTGAGCGAAAAGTATAAGCGGCGTGACCGAACGAAAACGGGACAAAGGAACATCGCCAGGGAGAAAGGGATTACGTTCGTGAAGAGGGAATAAAGTTTTCAATCCTGTTTGTGTTTGCCGAGTGACAAATCATGACTGCTGCCGAAAAAAAGGACGAACGGATACAGATATAAGAAAGGGAGAGGAAAAAAAAAAAATCGAAAGAATGACAGTCGAAATAAAGTCTCACTCTCGTACTCCTTAAGAATAAATACAGTTTTCAATTATTCATATTTACGAAGAGAGTTATTTTACTAACAAAGGACGAGGCTTATACTTACAAAGAAAAAGATTAATAACAATAAAACTATGTATTTTATAATGCCTCTTCACTCTCCGTAGAAAAAGTTGATTCAATTCTCGTCCCCTTCCACCCCATGACTTTTTTTTTTTTTAGTTTTATCTTTATTTCAGGAATAATTAGGAGGGATTCTAAAGTGGGGGGGGGGGTTAGAAACAGCTCTTATTAACCCCTTCATTAGTTGGTAGTTCTAAGATGAAGAAAATTGTCTGGTTGCAGCATGAACAGAAGGGATATGACGTCCCCGGCCTGAAGGGGTCATTATCATCATCATCATCATCTCCATCATCACCACTGTCATCCTAGTCCATTCCTATTGTATCAAGGACCGTATTGAAAGTTGCATAGGACGCTTCCTAGCAACTCTTCCTTAGTGATTTATTTTGCCTACCACACCTTAACACTCTTTCTTATATGCTATTAATATATCCCTAGTTCCACGATTCTGAGATGCAACGTGAAGAATAAATCGCTAAGGAAGATTTATTTACCCATCTATAGCCAAACCCCTTGACTCCGTAAAGGGTGGTCACAAACAAATCGCCTCCACGTCACCCTGTCCTCTGTCATTTCGATGCCTTTTCTCCACCTCATCCTCCCACTTCTCTCATATATCTCATCCTCCACTCCACCCCTCCGTCTCATCGTTGCCCCCCCCCTCTCCCTCTCCCCATCCACCTCACATACATACGCTCTCCTGGTCAGTCATGTAATAATAATAATAATAATAATAATAAATAAAAAAATGAATAAACTACTAAACTATTTACTACGACAAGCTTTCAATTTTTAACCTACAAGTCCCCACAATGAGAGAGAGAGAGAGAGAGAGAGAGAGAGAGAGAGAGAGAGAGAGAGAGAGAGAGAGAGAGGTGAGGAAAAGGAAGGGAAGACAAGGGAGGAGGAAGAGGGAGACAGAAGGGAAGGAAGCCAAATAAGGAAGGGTGGGGACAGTTTAGATCAGAGACGAGGAATATTGGAGCTAATCTTAACCCTCTCTACCTCCCTTACCATCCTCTCTCTCTCTCTCTCTCTCTCTCTCTCTCTCTCTCTCCCTCTCTCTCTCTCTCTCTCCCTCTCTCTCTCTCTCTCTCTCTCTCTCTCTGAATATAATAGACATTCTTGGAAAAGGACAATGCAATGAAATATGAAAAAGTTCTGAGAAAATATAGTCTTTCAATACTCTCTCTCCTTCCCATCCTCTACACCAAATCTTCGGGGATAAGATACGAAGAAATTTGGAAAACTTTTTGAAGCATATAATCTATCTGCCTTCGTTTTCTCACCCTCTGACACACACACACACACACACACACACACACACACACACACACACACACACACACACCTGTCTTGATCACATATTCACTAGCACATTACTTTCCCCTTTCTTATAACCATTTAATACTTCTTTCTGTAACAACAAATTTAACGAGCATTTAAAGAAGATCAGAAAAGCCACAACAACAACAACTATAATAATGATAATAATAATAATAATAATAATAATAATAAACGATCTATATTCCCACGCCTCTTTCTATACATGCACAGGACAATTTGATGTAGTTAAGATCTCCTTCAATATCCATACAATTCCACTCATCAGCCCTCTCACGGTAGGCACAACTCTAGCGCTATGTTCCGGTTAATGCCACACGATCATAGGAGTTTGTGTGTTTTTAGAGTTAAATAATTTGATATCAATCGTTTCAGTTAGCCAGAATTACCAACGATGTATGTGGAAAAATTACGTTTAAGTCCAGGAATCTTATGTAGTCTCTCTCTCTCTCTATCTCTCTCTCTCAGTGGTGACAAGTGTGCAGCTCCTAGCCCCAGGTAGACACATCCCCACACCACCCAATCCCTCTCTCTTATCACACCCTACCAACACAGCCAGACTCCCTCTCAACTCCACCTATCTGTCGCTTTATGACGTTCGAGAGAGAGAGAGAGAGAGAGAGAGAGAGAGAGAGAGAGAGAGAGAGAGAGAGAGAGAGAGAGAGAGAAATATAACTTAAAGGTAAATATAAATAAATACCGAAGTCCCTTATATAATGACAAAACAACAACAACAACAATAATAATAATAATAATAATAATAATAATAATAATAATAATAATAGCTGATAATGACAACCACTACTACACTATTACTACTACTACTACTACTGCTACTACTACTAATGGTAATAATAACTACGATAAAATAAGAAAAAAAAAAGGAAGCACAAAAATCGTCACAACCTCTTGAATAACTTGACATCTTTTTTCTTTTTTAATATTCCTAATGTAACAGACGATTTTCAGATTTCATTTAACTTACAAAAGGTCTCGTACCGAAGGGGTTTACTAATGCTAAAAATAACCCCTCCAGTTCGAAAAATCTGTCCTTAGTTGAGGGAAATCGTCCGAATATAATGGGAACGAAAATTGTGCTGTCTTGCTGAAGGGGATTTAAGATGAAGAAAAGTAAGCACAAAATTTCCATATGACGATACCAGAATACTACTACTACAATTACTACTACTATTACCACTACTACTATGCTACTACTACCACCAGCACCACCACTACTACTAATATTAAAAACAGTAATAATGTAAATATTAATAGTGAAGAGATTAAAGCAGTGACCTTAAATGAAAACTTGTATATGATAACTGAATGACAAAACACGAATAATAATAAAATGATCATAATAAACTACTAATAATATGTGTCTGGCTGAGAGTTAGTGTGGGTGGGCAGAGAGACACCTGTGCTGGCGTGTATTAATTAGCCAGTAACTCAGGTGTGGCCCAGCACCTGACGACACTCAGGACACCAACACCCTGACGAACGAGTGGCCTGGGGTGGGGGGTGTAGGTGGGGAATGCTGGGGATGTAAGTGGGGGAAGTGGAGGGATCAAAGTGGGGCAAGTGGGGGTCTGTAACCGGGAGAGATGTGGGTGGGGTTAACAGGGATGGTGGGGGATTGTCTGAGGGAGGGGGAGGTAGAATTAACAAGGAATACAGGGGAAAGCAACGTGAAACAGTCTTTTTGACTTTTTTCAGAGTCACTTGCATTCTCTTCAGCACAATGACTTTTTTTTTTTTTTTAATTACTGTTTTGGTAAACGCCAGACGAACTTACTCATCTTAGGAAAGGTCTCTCAAAATGAAGGTTATGTGATGGGGAATGATTATGTTATTTTTTCTTCAATTCCAAGGAAAAAAAGTTCTTCCTCCGCCGCCCCCCTTTCAACCCAACCCACTCGGACACAGTCGGAAGGGAGCGGCAAAAAGAAATATCAAGCATAAAAAAAGGAAGGAAAAAAGAAGCGAAAACTTTACGAAAATATATGAACAAAAATTTTTCAGGACTATCATTACCGAGACTGTTTACAATCCCACCAGCCCGGGGAGGTCTTTCTAAAGGTAAAAAGAATCGTCCAGCGTTGGTTAAAATATATAAATAATAATAATAAAAAAAGACATTCCAGGCTGAAGGTGTCAACAGAGTAAATATTCTGCCTCTGCTGCATCCTTTGTAATCTGCACAGTGAAAAAAATCCAAGCTGGGTAATCTATTTAGCCATTAACAGGTTTAGCTCGAGGAGGTGAGGGGGACAGACGGAAGGGAGGAGAGGGAGGGGGGAAAGAGACAGGAAGGGAGGCGGGGAGCAGAGATTGCGACGACAACAATGATAACGACTAAGCGACGACTAGGACGACGAAGAGCATGTTTAAGTGCGATTTAGATGACTATTAACCCTATCATTACGATTCTCTCCTCTCTCTCTCTCTCTCTCAGACCAACACCACAATTACTAAAAAAAGAAAAAAAAATCACACGACCATCAAAGCGACGACCAACAGCGACCATACGACACTAAATCCCACCATTCATGCTTAGGCAGAGGATTTATTTTTTATTCTTCCTCTTACTAGACGATTTTTTTCTTTTTTTAGCGCTGCAAGAGTCCTGTTAATAAAGGGGTCGCTACGGGCTTCCTCTACCCCCTTCAGCTTCGAATAGTCTCTCCTTTAGTAAAACCGTCTGGAGAGAGAGAGAGAGAGAGAGAGAGAGAGAGAGAGAGAGAGAGAGAGAGAGAGAGAGAGAGAGAGAGAGAGAGAGAGAGACAGACAGACAGACAGACACTGGATTCAAGGCGGCAACCACTTCACTCCACGGACGATTTTTCATCTTACTGCTACTTTAAGACGATTTTATTCACCTTAAGAGATATTTTTCGAACCGGATTTGCTAGACACGTAATATATACAGAATACGGTGATATCAGAATTATTTAACTTAGAAGAGTACGGCAGTTTGTAACAGGCAAACTAAATCGCTTAGGAAGAGGTGTTAGGGAGACCGACGAGAATTGAAGCCCGGAAGTAAGAATAAATTTAGAAGTCGTAGTACCAATTTTTTTTTTTTCCCCAGCGTAACCTTTTCAGCCCGAGGACTTTTTTTCTGGCTATCAACGCAGGACTTTTTTTTCTTTCATGTTCTCTCTCTCTCTCGTTCTCTCTCTCTCTCTCTCTCTCTCTACCAAACTGGAGGGGTTTGATACAGCCTTCATTAACACCTCAACAAGTTGTCTCTCCTTGGCTGAATAAAATCGTCTGGAGGCAAGTTAAAAAGAAAAAAAACGAAAAAAGAAAAACTAATCTGATACAATGAGTTAATTCTGTCAGTGGGTTACTATTTCTAAGTCTCTGTGATCCTCCTTCGGCTGAATAAAATCGTCTGGGGGTTAGGTAGAATAGAATCGTCTGGGGTTAGGTAGAAAAAAATCGTCCAGGATTAAGTAGAAAAGAATCGTCTGCGGTTAGGTAGAATAAAATCATCTGGGGTTAGGTAGAATAGAATCGTCTGGGGTTAGGTAGAATAGAATCGTCTGAGGTTAGGTAGAATAAAATCGTCTGGGGTTAGGTAGAATAAAATCGTCTAGGGCTAGAGTTTCCCCTATCGTGAGAGGGGTTAATTAATGTTTGGACAAATGGCACCATCCAACCCCCATCTCACAAATAACGAGATAACTGATAATAACTTTACACAGCCTAATTAGGGGACGATAAATGACAGGGTTAATCGCCCCTAATTAACGACAGAACCAGGGACACTACACCTACGTCCGCCAATTAACCGCTTCAGCACGAGGACCTCAGCTTTATAAAATTCTGAAGGGGTTACATACAGCCTTCATTAACCCCATTTATTACAAGACGTCTTTCCGTAATAAGTAAATAAATACATAAATGAATAAACAAATAAATCGTCCCTAGTAGCAAACATCTCAACAAAAACTTCATCGTAATAAAGATTAATTTCTTGATCTAATAAAGCGTACTTATTTTACTGACTACTTGCCATCTCTTCATGATCTTATTTACCTCAAGAAACACCTACTGTCTTGAAAGGCTTAACCCCTTCAGGCCCATGACGCCATTTTTAATTAATTCTTGTTGATTGCTGACGATTCTGCTCAGCTTAGGATACTTTTTTTTTTTTTTAGCTTAGCATATTTTTAAAGCTTAGAATACTGAATGAAAATGGGCAATGCATGAATAAATTGGAAGAAAAAACGAAGAAAGCCTGATGGGACGGACGAAACTGGACGAAATCAAACGGAATCTTACCCTGGTTTATGGAAGACCGAAGGAGATGCACAGCCACCTTAGAAAATGGACACAGACGAAAACGGAGGAGAGGGGAGAAGAGTGATAACCATAGAGGAAGACGAAGATGTGCACTTACCTATGGGGAAAAACAAGAGAGAATTATTATTAGTAGATGCAATATTACTGAAATAAAAATAAGGGTACAGCAAAAGTAATAAAACTATAAACAGGCAATACACAATAAAAATAAAAATAACAGCAATAATGATAATAATAACAATAATAATAATAATAATAATAATAATAATAAATAATAATAATAATACCGGATGTCTATATTCCTTTTCTGATAGATTTTATAATGAAGGTGTTCCCCAAAGAATACACAAAAGCCGAAACACAGTCACCCCCTACAATATACGAATTCCGAAAATCCTTATAAATGGATGTCTTACGTTTGTTATCTCCGTATTAAGGAACGGAAATCCCCCAAACATCTCACTTTCCAAAACTTCGTATATGGAAAAGGTTAAAGAGTTCCCTTGAGACATGGGAAAAAAAAAAAATAGGGTTACATATCTCGCCCGCCGAGTAATCCCCCCGTGACGAACTTGACTTTCGGAGCCCGCCATTAATGTCATCATCAACAAGTCTCCAGTTTTCGTACGCTTGTCCAATCGTTTCAATTTCGCGAGGATATTTCTGCTTGGATGTCATTCCCTGGTGACTGAAACGCTCATATACGATTTATTTTCCTTTACTGATCGTTCAAATATATAAACTCCACCGACCATAAGGAAAGGAAGATGAATGGCAAGGGGGAACGTCTCATTCACTGTACCTACCGTCAAGGATCGAACTTTCATATGCTTTTCCTGTTTTCCTTCATTTTGCGGCATGGATGTTTTCACTGGACTGTTGTGTAGTACTGACTAGAGTACTCATGCCATTCCTTTTTTCTTTTCTTTTCTTTTCGATGACTAGTAACTGTAGCTGATACCAAAACAAAATTATTTTCACTGGCCATAAACAGGCGAATATCGAAAATGAGATGATATTGATTTTTACCTTTACATTATTTGGGAATTCCCGCGTGGCTATAGTTTACTGGACGGCTCTTCATGCACCTATGACGAGAGGTCTTTTAAATAATATATCTGTCCAAGCATCTCATAAATTAACGGGTCTTGATTTAGATTTTTCTGTTCAGCTTCCTTTGGAGGCGAATTTTGCAGCTTCATAGTCACATTGTCTTTCTTCCATCAAACAAAGTAAGTATATGACTTACTTTTCTTTCTATTCAAGTTCATATAATATTACATCAAAACACAAATTTCCATTGAGCTTAAAGAAATACAAATAGAATACCTGAAGGAACATTCTAATCATTGGTCTTATACTTTCATCAATAAATCACATGCTTTTGTTGTTTTCCTTTAACTTGCATGATATTCTTAAATTCACACGGTTTATTGATGACTAGGTAATTTATCTGTAGTTTGCTTATCTAATAATTCCATACATTAACATTCACACCGCAACAAATTTCCACTGACCCTAAAAACAGGGGAACAATGACACTGTTGAATGCCATCACTGATACTAACCTAACATTTCGTCAAGAACCTTCAAGTTTTGATTTTTACGATTTTTTCTATTTTCCCTCCATAAAACATGGATATTTTCTCCTGGCTGTCGCTTGCTGGCAACTAAGCAATACATAAGTAATAGACTTTCCTTCTTAGTCGTTGAAATTGCTAAAATTTTACATCAAAACATACTTCAAACAAATAAGCATGCAGGAAGTGCAACACCCTTCCCATAAATTGAGTCTATGGACCCAACCACACAATTAGTGGGCACCTGTGATGGAGGAGTATGACTGAGAAAGTACTGGAAAATATTGGTTGTTGATGTAAGGAATGTAAAAACTTTCCCCGTTTCTGGTCTCCTGTTCCTTGCGTGATTCGTCAAGATATTGTACTTCGAAGATGAAGAGCACCGTACCCTGACAAGACAGGTGCCCGCTGACTGTGTGACCAAGCCTTTGACTGTTCTCTACCCTAAACCACGAACCAATTATCTTCAAAAGCAAAACACTTCACACCTTCCCATCCCTCGACTCTTCCAGCAAGTCTGGTAAAAATTGGATCAAAACTGCATCAGCTGACCTTGCTCTTGACGTGTGACCTGTTTCGGCCAAAAATTAATCACCTGTTCCTCCGATTATCCTCATTCATTTTGCCAAATCTGGTGCAATTCCTTCCAGTAGTATTTTCATGATCCTGATAACGGAGACAGACAGAAAGCCAGACAAACCGAACCAAACACATAATCCCCTCGCTCTTTCTCGCACGGGTGTAATGACCCTAAAACAAGCGAACATCAGAAAGTGACGCGGAACATCTTAATCAATGCCCTTATACTCTTGCAGCTACCTTACAGCCGGCCATCATGGGACTTCTCTCAGACAATACCCACAATTAACGAAATACCTGCCCTCCTGTTGATATATATGGAATGTCCGAGCACTGAAAGGGGAGAGAAGGGCAGGAAGAGTTGAGAAAGGAGCTGGAGGGGTTGACAGAAGGGAGGGAAGGAGGGAGGCTGAGGGCAGGCTGAACTATAAACGCCAGAACCCGTCCAGTCATGGCGGGTAATTGTGATTCCATGAGGATCCGAACCTATTGAAAGGGCATTAAAATCTCTATCTAAACAGCCTTTGTGATGGGCGATTTTTCATACTTAGCCGCTCCATTGAACGTATTGAGGCGGGTAGGGGGGTGGGAGGTGGGAGGAGGAGCGTGTACAAATGAGCATCGTTATTCATGTTTCCCTGTACCGCCGCTTGACGCTTTGGTGGCGCTGCGGTCTTGTTTACAAAAAGGAAGGCGACACGGGGGAGGGGGGGAGGTTGGAGTCAGTATTTTGATATATATTTTTTCTTTTTATTTCTCTATTTCTTTTCTTATCTGAGATTACGTTTAGATTTATCATTACGGTCTGTTCCTTAATTCGTTCCTTATTCCTCTTTTTTTTTTCTCTCTCTCTAAGTTCCACCCTATGTTTATTCTACATGTCTAATTATGTCTTCAATTATCTATCTGTCTCTTCATCTATCATCTAGTTATCTATCTTTATCTGTTTTTGTTTATCTACATCAAAACAACTGTCTATCCATCTATCAGTCATTACCAACAATGCATCTATCTTCAACTGCATAATCTCACAATATCTAATGCCCGTATATCTATCTACCTACCTATCTATCCCTTCTGTGTCTCATCCTATCTATCTATCTATCTTTTCTATGTGTGTCCGTCTGTATGTCCGTCCATTTATCTACTAATCTATGTCTATTTATCCATCAATATTTCAATACATCTATCTATCAATCTAAAAAAAAAAAATCCCCCCTACACCACGTCAGGGATTAAGGATTTAAGTAAGGGATTAAAAACGTGCCTTATAAATCCCCTTTCAGTGGCGTATTCAGGAAGAGGCGAGAAGGGGGGGGAGGATTTAAGAAGCTGTGTGTGTGAGATGGCCTGAGGGATTAATATATCACGAGAGAGAGAGAGAGAGAGAGAGAGAGAGAGAGAGAGAGAGAGAGAGAGAGAGAGAGAGAGAATGCTTCATCTCTACCTGTATACCTCCCTTACACCTGTATAATCAAACTGTATCAAATGCCTATCTATCTACCCATCTATCTATCTATCAATCTATCTATCTATCCATCTATCTATTTACCCCTCACCTGTATACCTTCCTAAAGCCCCGCCAGGTGACAATGGACGCTAATTAATGGAAACTAATGCCTACCTGGATGGACGGTTGAATGGTAGGGTAGCAGGTGAGGAGAAAGGGGGCAGAGGAAGGGGGGGGGGACGAAAAAGGGAGGGGAGAAGGGGAGAGAAAAAGAAGGAAGAAGCGGGAGGAGGAAGGGAGGGGAACGGGGAGAAGGTAAGAGAACGGGAAGGAGGGGGAGGAAAGTAGGAAGAGGAAAAAGAGGGAAGCTGCGACCGAAGAGGAGAGAGTGACAAGGAGAGACAAGGAGGAAAGAGGGGAAATGGGAGAGGGAGAGGGAAAATATATGGAAGGAAGAGTGGGAAAAGTGAGGGGAAGGGAAGGGGAGAGGGTAGCGTAGTGGGGAGAAACAGATGGAGGGAGAGGGAGGGAGGTGGAGGGAAGCAAGGAATGGAAACAGTGCAATGGCGAGAGGGAGGAGGTGGAGGAGGAAGATGGAGAAAATAAGAGAAGGAGAGAGGGAGAGGAAGAAGGAATGCCAGGAAAGAAGAACGGGGAAATCGGAAAGGGAAAAGGGAAGAAAGAGAGGAGGAAGTGAGAGAGTGAGAAAATGGGTGAAGAAAAATAAATGTGTGCGAGGGAGAGGAGAAGAGGAGGAGAGATGGGGAGACAAAAATGGGAATGAAAGGGAGAGGGAAGGCACAGGGAGTACACAAAATGGAAGGGAAGGAAGGAAAAAGGAAGAGGAGGAGGGAAAGGAAGTAAGGAAACAGGAGAATAGTAGGAAGGGTAAGAAGGAGGATAGGAAATAAGTAGGGAGGAAAGCAAAAGCGGAGGGGAGGATGAGGGGGTAAGGAGGAAGAGAAGGAAGGGGGGAGAGAAGGGAGAGGGACGTAGGGAGGTAACCGTTTCACCACGATGATGTCTTTTTGTTTCATTTTTATTTTCGCTACCTCTAGACGAAGCATTATGGAAAATCTCTCTTATAATAACATCTAACCCATCCATTTCGTAAAACCCTCCCCCAAGCTGCTTAAAATCGTATAGTACTTGCAAGAACAGAGTCATATATAAAAACAGTTCATGCGGGAGCTTCAGGGCCCCTCCGGTTTATGCTTTTGGTAAGGTGTGGTGGGGGAGGGTGATTCTGGCAGGTATTCTCGTCGGTTGAGGAAGCTCCCTAACACCTTTTCCTATGCGACTTATTTTTTACATCTTACTGTCCTATTCTGTATTACAAAAATCCTTCCAATATCACCACACTCTGCATTGGCAACGTACCAAAGAATATTAACCAGCCATATCCCAAAACAAATCGCTCAGGAAGAGGTGCTTGGGAGCTTCCTTAACAGACGAGAATGTGTTTTTTTTTGTGTGTGTGTGTCTTGTGGTGTGGTGTGATGTGATGTGGTGTGGTGTGGTGTGGTGTGGTGTGGTGTAAACGTCCTCGTTGTGAAAGGGTGGGCTCTCCCAAACTTACGATCGCCGATTAACGTCAAGGGTTTCGTATCGTTAGCTCAAGTAATTACACCGATCCTCTTCTGTTTTTGTCTTATATGCTTTTTTTTTTTTTTTTTTTTTTTTTAGACGGACTTTTGGGGTACAAGGGGATCATAAATGTCTCTCTGTCTCTCACGCTTCTTTTTCCTACCCTCACTATAAACCTCTTAATGTGTGTGTGTGTGTGTGTGTGTGTGTGTGTGTGTGTGTGTGTGTGGTTAAATCCCCTTTCCCTTCAAAATCCCACTCTCACACTTTCCCTACGAAAAATACCTCCTCCCTTCCTCTGCCCAAATATCCTCTTTTCTAAAACTTTCCTTTTCCTTCTCTTTCTACTGCTCAGCTTCCCTTCTTGAAACTATTAATTAAACCCCTCTAATTCCCTCTCCATCCCCCTCCCCCCAAAAAAAAATTCTTTCCCACATCAACCTTCCCCACCAACTCCCATCCACATCCCCCCACCTCCCCTTCTCTCCCATATCTTCCCTCACCCATTCCTCCACCTCCCTCATCCACATACCCCATCTCATCCACCCATTCCCCTATCCCCCCCTCCATCCACTTCCCCACCTCTCCTACCCACTACACAGCTCCCTCACTCACTCATCCCCCCCCTCCCTCACCGACACCCCAAATCCCTCATCCACTCCTTCCTCACCTCCACCTCCCCCATCTCCTCCACCCCCACCTGTCACTCACACCCCATGCAGACCACCCACACCCTCTTTAATGACCCCTCTCCCCCCCTCTTCTCTTTCCCCCCTCCACACCCCACAGCACCCCTTCCTCTCTTTTGCCTTCTTTCTGCATTATTTCTCTCCCATCCTTCCTGTCTCTCTCCTGCTCCTTTTCCTTTCCTACCTACCTCTCTTCCCCTTCATGCTTATACCCTCCCCCTCTCTCTCTTTACTCTCTCTCTCTTTCTCTCTCAATTTTCCTTTCTTACTTCCCTCATTCTCATGGTGTTTTCCTTTCTTTCCAAATTCTTGTGGTACTTTCCTTTTTCTTTCCTTCCTTGCCTTACTCTCCTGCCTGTCTTTCTCCTTTTCTTTCTTCCTATCTACTCCCACTTTTCTCCTACTTCCTCCTTCCCCTCTCCTCCCCCTTCCTTTGCCTTACAGTAGACAATGGTAAAATATATAATACTATTTTTCTCGAATTTAACAATGCCTTTGATAGTCTCACGTGAAATTAATTAGGAAGGTGGAAGTGTAAGCTATAAGAGTGAATATTTTGAAAGATCTGGACTAAAGGGAAGGAAGTAAAGGGTAGGTATAAAGGTAAGAAGGCAGACTAAACCCTTTTTCGCTCTACCTTGGCCTCAAAATTGCCATCTCTCCACCTTGAAATGCTAAGCTGTAGGATTAGACTAGAACACTACAGTATAAAGCTGGTCAAGAAGTGTGAGAAATGGCGTTGAAAAATATCTATGAATTCTGGTAAAGGGTTAACTGAAGTCCTCCTCTTTCTACACTTGCTTCATTTTCTTCATATCACTTCACCTGCCCCCCTTTCCCCCACCCCTTCCCTCGTCATAGTCTCCCCCTCCCCCGCTCCCTCCCTCATTATACAAGGTAGGTGTCATTTGCAAACCTTTTAACATTCCGCCTCTCTCTCTCTCTCTCTCTCTCTCTCCAATCTGACGGCCATTTGTGCCATTTTGTTTGATCCTACTGTTCTTCATTCCCCTTCTCTCTCTCTCTCTCTCTCTCATTTTTTCCGCGGATCACAGCACCGCATTAAGAGAAGTGTCTGCGTCTTTAAATTACATGCCACTTACTCCCTCTCCATCTCTTCTCCCTTGCTCCCTCCCTCTCTCTCCTCCTTCCCCTTCCTCTCTCCTCCCCCGTCCCCTCTCCCCATCTCCTTCCCCTTTCCCCTCTGCCCCCAACCCTCCATCTACTTTCCCATTCCTTCCACCTCTCTCGCCAATTCATCCACTTTTCCCTCTTTCTCCCCCTCCTGTTCGAAACCAAATTCTTCTCCTCTCCTTCCCCCTCCCCTGCCTCTTCTTCCCCCTCTCCCTCCTACCTCCTCCTCCAACATCTCGCCCTCTCACTCCCCCTCCTTCATCTTCTCTTTAGTTTCCCTCCCCCTTCCATCTCTTCCTCCCTCTCCTCCCTTATCTCCCTCCCTCCCTCCATCCATGTGTCCCTCCCCTCATTTCCTGTCCCTCCATTTATTTCCCACTCCTTCCCCCAAAATCATCTCCCCTCTTTCCTCGTCCTTTCTCTTTCCCCCTCCTTCCTCCTCATCCCATTCTCCCTATCCTTCCTCCCCCTCCCCTTCTCCCTATCCTTCCCCCTCATCCCCTTCTCCCCCCCTTCCTCATCCCATTCTCCCCATCGTTCCCCATCCCCTTCCCCCAATCCTTCCTCCCGATCCCTTTCTCCCCATCCTACCTCCTCATCCCCTTCTCCCCTCCCCCTCCCCTTCTCCCCTCCCCTCCTCCTTTCACCACACGTAGCAGTTTTCAATTTGCTGCCCTGAGATTGGTTGTCTTGTGGCGCCTGTGCATCCTAAGACCGTGAGTTCGAATCCCGGGGCAACTACTCCATTTTTTTCTGAAGGAGGATGAGGATGGGGAGGCTGGATAGATCTCCCCCTCTTCCCCCCCTCCCTCCTCTCTCTCTCTCTCTCTCTCTCTCTCTCTCTTCCCCCCCTCCGTCTCCATATTGTGTGGTTTTTTCTTCGCTCTAGGCTTTTCTTTAAGTCGGTAAGTATATATATAAACCATCGTTAAACATATCTACCAGTTTATTCATTTACTTATCGTTATATCTTGCAGAGCATCCATGTAACTATCTATTTATCTATCAATTTCGTAGATAGAAGGGGAAGGAATGAGAGAAAAAATAACAACACCAAATACAAAACTCAAACCTCAAAGCATGAAGAAGAAGAAGAAGAAGAAGAAGAAAAAGAAGAAGAAGAAAAAGAAGAAGAAGAAGAAAAAGAAGAAGAACAAGAACAGGAAGAAGAAAAGAAAAAGAAGAAGAAAAGAAAAAGAAGAAGAAGAAGAAGAAACGAAAAGAAAGAAGAAGAAGAAACGAAAAGAAAGGAGAAGAAGAAAAGACAATCAAGAGGAAGTGCGCGGCGACCCTTCTCAAAAATTACCCGCCAAGCCGTAGCGTAACACCCGCCGAATCCGACCATCCAGCGCGCCAAAACTCCCACTCCATCTTACCTCTATTACAAGTCCCTAATCCCTCGTTTTGTCGTTCCCCCACGCGACAAGAAATCCAAGTCTCCATTTTTAAGCAGGCGGAAGAGGAAGCCAGTCGTTTCCCGGTAACAATTTTGAGATAATTAGGAAGTTGCGATGGGAAGTTTGGGTGACGCTACGGTTCTTCGGCTTTCAAACTGAGGGACGTATTCTAGGAGCCGTAACAGCCTTCGTTGCACCCTTCCCTCGGCGATTTATTTTTACCTAGGGCGCCTTTTTATCGTTGTATGTGTTATTAAAGGAGTGTGTTGATACTAAAGTTGCAGAGAGAGAGAGAGAGAGAGAGAATGCTGAGGTGTAATATGCAAAATTAATCGGTCAGGAAGAGGTGCAACGAAGCTTCCTATACACATACATATATACATACATACACACAAACAGGTACATACATACAGTACATACATACATACACAAATAGAAGTCTTCATAGCACTTCTTCCTAGGCAAAATATTTTTCTTAATACAAGCTGATATTCTCATACATATGTTATTCTTTTCTTTTTTATTTTTTTTTAATGCCGACATCATGAACCCAGTGGACTGCAGGCTGGAGTCGCCCTTCTCTTTCATTCCACCTCCCCCTCTTTTCATTCCACCATCCCCCCTCTCATTCCACCATCCCCCCTTTCATTCCACCATCCCCCTTTTCAGTCCACCATCCCTCCCTTTCATTCCACCAACCCTCCCTTTCATTCCACCATCCCCCCTTTCATTCCTCCACCCCCCTTTTCATTCCATCATCCCCCTCAATGTTTATGTAAGGTCAAGAACAGAATAATTAGAAGAAGTGACAATAACAGGGTGATGTGTAGAAACTGATGGCTAATACACATTGATGCAAAAATTGATGGATAATTGACGTTGATGCAAAAACTGATGGATAAAAAAAGTTGATGCAAAAACTGATGGATAATTGACGTTGATGCAAAAATTGATGCATAACTGACGCTGATGCAAAAACTGATGTATAATAAAAGCTGATGCAAAAATTGATGTATAATAAAAGCTGATGCAAAAACTGATGGATGATAAAAGTTGACGCAAAAATTGATGCATAATTGACGCTGATGCAAAAATTGATGGATAATAACAGTTGATGCAAAAACTGATGACCGTGGGTTATGTAAAACTGAGGTAAAGGATGACTCAAATGAAAAAAAGAAAAAAACCTACACAGGAGACGAAAAATGCTGCACAGAAAACCACAGCTATATATGACAAAGCCATACAGGGGACACAGAAAGCTAAGGCACCAAAAAGCTAGGGAAAGTGAATGATAGAACCAAAACAGAAAAACAAAATAGGAAAAACCACAATACTGTACAATGGCAACGAAAAAATGGAAAAAATACCGATATGACCAATAAACTATGAGGAAAAACCCAAGAACTTTATAAAGCTATCTAATGAGGAATAAATTATGAAAAAAAAAACAGCTACCTAAATAACAACACAACAGTAGGGAAAAAAAAAAAAAAAAAAACGAAAAAATTATATCCCACGAATGATAAAACTAAAAAAAAAAATATATTGAATTTCATAAAGTTCCACACTGCGAGAGGAAATTATAAACCAGACAAAAAAGAAAAAAAAAAAAAGCTAGATCAAACTTCCTAAAGCAATATTATCGGTGTGGCTACCTATACGAAAACCAGGAAATAATACTGGAATGACCAACAAGGCTAAAACAGACAAAAAAGAAGGACGTAAAGCTCCATAAAGCTCCCTAGTGAGAGTGACAAAGGTATAGCGTGAGTAATAGTGGGAGGTGAGCTGTCTGTTCCTTCATTACGGCTCCAAATTACCCCTCATTAGCGGGGGGGTGCGGCCATCCAGTGAGGTGAGGGGTGTGGGGGTCTTTGGACGCTTTTATCAGCTGGGGTTCATTTCACTCACTGTTCTCAGCTGGGGTTCACTTCACTGTCACTGTTCTCAGCTGGGGTTCATTTCACTCTTACTACTCTCAGCTGGGGTTCAATTCACGGTCACTGTTCTCAGCTGGGGTTCATTTCACTCACTATTCTCAGCTGGGGTTCAATTCACTGTCACTGTTCTCAGCTGGGGTTCATTTCACTCTTACTACTCTCAGCTGGGGTTCATTTCACAGTCTCCTTCCTCAGCTGGGGTTCATTTCACTGTCAGTATTATCGGCTGGGGTTCATTTCCATGTCACTATGCTCAGTCCAACAAAAATAAAGTTTCAATAGGTGTTTGGCACGAACCGCCATTTTCTACGCACACTAATACATACATACACACATAAAGACACACATACGACAAACATGGATGCCTTACTCTTTTGCCACACTGCATCTCTCATTGGCTGAATATGACTGCGTTGCGTTAGTGTGTACTTTCAAACACACACACACACGTACACAGCTCACTTTTAGTTCTCATATTCACCACGTTCTATATATTCATGCATCCCACTCATCCAACACCGCCCCGTTCATCCATCGATTGATAATATTCACCCCATCCATACACCCAACCAATCACTTCCCTCCATCTCCATACACCCATCTATCCAACGATCCGATCCACTCATCTACATATACAATCCATCCACCTATTCACCCATACATACATCCACTCATCCAATTCAAGTACCTTTCTAGTCATTCAACCATATAATCCAATCATCCACCTATCCAGTCCACCTGTCAACCTATCCATCCACCCATCCACATACACTCAACCTCCTCTGGTCACTCAACCATCCATCCAACCATACAAATATTTCGTACAGCAAACCATCCACCTGTATTAAAATCATTCTATTTAAATCTTACTGACCAATCTATCCACCCAACCATATTCAATGACCACCCATTCACTCCTCTCATTCACCCATCCATCCACATATCCACCCACCAACCCATTAAATTCCCTACCCACCTACTTATCCATCAAATACCACATACAGAACAGTACTTCTAAAAAGAGTAAGGTCATTTTCTTTTCACAATTTCTCTCCTCACTACCTTCATTCTCTCTCTCTCTCTCTCTCTCCCCCTCTCTCTCTTTCAAGACATCCAGGCAGCTCGATTTGACCGGATCTTGATTCTACCTTCCTTTTCTTCAATTTCCTCTACGAAGCACAACATTTTCCAGACATTAATTCCTTCTCATATTAAAATGAAAATATACCTTCCATCTTCACCTGTTCATCCCTCTACCTATATACTTACCCACCCAGACCACCCAATTTTCCATCCACACATCCACCCAAGCATTCACCCTTACCAGATTCCACCCTCCACCAAATATCCACCTAATTAACCACACATCCTCTTGAAATTGACCAACCTCTCCCCTTACCCTCCTCCCTCTCTCACCTCTACCTTATATCCTCCCTCCTTCTCTCCTCTCGCCCTCTTTTGCTCCCTTTTCCCTTCGTTTTCTCTTCCCTTCCATCCCTTCCTTTTACCCCCTCCTCCTCTCCCTCTGTCCCCTCTCCTATCCCTCCCTTCACCCCCTCTCATCTCCATCCCGTCCTTCCCTCTCCCCTCCCTCTCTTCATGTTCTCCTTTCCTCCCTTCCTCCCTCTCTCCTGTATTCCGTCTCCTCCTCTCCCCACCCCTCATCTCTCTCCCCTCTCACTTTCTTACCCCCTCCCATCCCCCCTCTACCCTTCTTGCTCCCTGCCCCCCCTCCTCCCCATCAGCTCAGCATTAATTGAACCTTCAAACCCCCTTCAGTGCCGCCGTCACTCAGGGCTCAGCGGGGCGGCCGTCACGTTGAACATAATTGAACCTCACCATTACACCCATGAACACCGCTTAACATCGCCATTATAGTAATTGCTCCGACCATCAACTTTTTTTTCCCCCCAGAATAAATTATCGCAAAACTTCTGACCCCAAATCGAATGGACAGTGAGAGTCAAAAGTTGGCTTACTCTTCCACTATAGGTCTGCATCACGCTACGATCATGTCCATTTACTTCCCCCCTGACTCATCATATCAAAGAGAGTCACCAAAGGGAAGAGGCACATACCAAGCCCCTCTCAGCTTAGGAATATTAGCCAGGAGACGAAAGTAAGAAGAGGTGAAACATTAGAACTTTTATACCTAACCGTACAACTTTACTTGGACTGTACAAGGAGGAAAGTTGGCCGAATCGCGAACCCCTGCAAACCGATGACGTCTTGTTTTATTCTTACTGTTGGGCGGTTTTATTAAGGTCTATCTCTGAAATCCCCTGACGTGTTTAATGGGTTATCTTTGCTACCTCCAGACGATTTTTGCTAAGTTTTGAAGAGACCATTTGTAGGGTTAAAAACAGCATTTATTAAACTCTTCACAGCCTGATTTCTCTCCTTAAACTCAATGAAATCCTCAGAAGAATAAAATGTACTACTGGGAACTGTAATACTGAGCCACTTCCCTACGATAAATAAAGGGAGAGTGAACAATTACTTTTGAAACCTGCACTTGCGCTCTTCGGAACACAACAAACTTTTCAGGATATTGTGTAATAGTTTCATAAATGTTCGTCTTTAAAGTGGAGCGCTATTCCTGACCTCAGCTGTAGCCTGGTAGTGAAGGGGTTAATGAAGGCTATATCAAACCCCTCCAGTTCGAAACGTCTTCCCAAAGCTGAATAAAATCGTCTGGACATTGTATATGCACGCAGCAATGCAATCCGACTCCACTGCATGAGACTGGTGAAACTACAGCGGGTACAATAAATAATACCATAGTTGACCTTAAAACAATAAATAATCCCATAGTTAGCCATAAAACAATAAATAATACCACAGTTTGCCTTAAAAACGTTTTCTGTGAAGTTCCCGTAACAGTAACAACGTTTTTTTCTTAGAACTTCCTCGGCCTGAAGAAGTGGTGCGTCCTGCCCTCCCCCCTTGCCCCCCCCCCCAAAAAAAAAGGTAAAAACGAAAGGTAACATTTAAAATCAAGACATTTCCCAACGCTTACTCTTTATACGTAAATTCTGTATACACATGTTTGCTAAATTCTGAAATTCTTATGTATCGGACAAACCACACGTCAAACAGGCTAAAGGGCCCACTTGACTCGAATTCGCTCCGTACCGTGACCACATTCCATCTTGAACACAACACATGCCGGTGTGTGTGTGTGTGTGTGTGTGTGTGTGTGTGTGTGTGTGTGTGTGTGTGTGTGTGAGAGAGAGAGAGAGAGAGAGAGAGAGAGAGAGAGAGAGAATTCCAAACCCCTCAATCACTCATACCCACTACTCGAGGTTCAGCAGAGACAGGTGGGGATAAACAGGGATTTCGATTGCCTCTGCTTTAGGCTCATAATTACAGGTGAGGAGAATAAGGAGGATGAGGAAGAGGAGGGGAGTAGTGATGAAGAAGTGGATGAAGACGAAGGGATAACATTACTGAAGGACAAGAGGCAGAAATTAGAGAGAGAGAGAGAGAGAGAGAGAGAGAGAGAGAGAGAGAGAGAGAGAGAGAGAGAGAATTATCTTACATTTCGGAACCACAAACGAAGAAATTTGGCACTAATTCCACGAATTTATATAAACAGTTCATTATGAATTACATAGGTTGACTGACAAAGAAAAAAACTCTCTCTCTCTCTCTCTCTCTCTCTCTCTCACACACACACACACACACACACACACACACACACACACACACACACACACACACACACACACACACACAAAACCACTCCGAATACAGAAGTTGAAAATCTTGTTTTTGCCAATTCCAGGTAATTTCTAATGATGGGTGATAGATACTGATGGTGATTGAGGAAGGGGTGGAGTAGAAAGGAAGGGAGGGGGAGAGAAGGAGGAAAGAGAGGGGGGTGAAGGAGAGTCGGGGTGAAGGGGGAGAACGGAGGTGAGAAGGAGTGTGGGACGGGGGAGAGGGTCAGGGAAAGGGACAGCAATGGAGGGGAGAGGGGGGAGAAGTAGGGAAGGAGGGAAGTGAGGTGAGGATGATGGGAGAATGGAAAGAAGTGAGGGAAGAGGGAGATGTGATGGAGGAGAGTGAGGGTGAGGGAGAGGTGGAGGAGGAGAGCGAGGGGGGGGGGTCAAGGGAAATCAAGGAAGGTGAGGATGGGGAGGTGACGTGTTAGTGAGAGGTTGTGAAATGAGAATGCGGGAAGAGGATGGGGAAGACGGAGGTGAGGGAAGGGCGAGAGATGGGGATAGGAAACGAGGTATGAGGGATGGATGAAAGAAGTGGGCAGGAGAGAAGTGAGAAAAGATGAGAGAAAGGGAGGCCGTGTGAGGAAGGAAGGTGGGGAAGAGGAAGGAATAAGGAAGGTGGGGAAGACAAACAGAGGATGAGACTGAGAGGAAAAGAGTGTGAGCAAAAAGGGGAGAAACGGGAAGGGAGGGGGGAGGGGAGGAGGAGTATGGATGAGCAAATGGGAGAGAGAAAGAGGAGAGGGGGGGGGGGCTTCTGAGAAAGAGGAGGGGGTGAGAGAATGGAGAGGGGGAAAGGGGGATCTGAGGGTGAAGAATTTACTGGTCGAATAGGCTGGTTTCTTTGACTGGTTTTGTGCAATTTGAGGCGACCATCAATGTGCAGGATAATGGTGATTGAGGAGCTGGATTGGATATTAGGGGCGGTTCTCTGGCTGGTTCACTCACAGCTGGGTAATTTGCACTGAGCGGGGAAAGGTGAATATGTGAGTCGGTTGTGGTTAATATTCAATGAAGGGGTAAGGATGAGTGAGGGACTGGGTTTGGGTGAATGTGTAAGTCAAACTTTGTGGGATGAGGCTGAATGAGAGATTGAGTTTAGGTGAATATGTGAGTAAGTTTTAGTTGATCTTCAGAGTAAGGATGAGGGTGAGAGAGTGACTAAGTTTGACTGCATGTGAAAATCAGTTTTGGTTAATATTTTAAGCAGGGGTGTGAGGTGAGAATGAGTGAGTAAAGTAATTTGGGCGAATGAGAGGGAACATGAGGAAATGATATTGGGTGAATGTGCAAG
The DNA here is from genome assembly GCF_032717465.1 of Coenobita brevimanus. Classification (NCBI taxonomy): domain Eukaryota; kingdom Metazoa; phylum Arthropoda; class Malacostraca; order Decapoda; family Coenobitidae; genus Coenobita; species Coenobita brevimanus. Next base: position 26,279,978 of record NC_137012.1, read on the forward strand.
TAATTAGGCAAGTTTTAGTTAACATCCAATTAAAGCATCAGCAAGAAACTGAGTCTATGAATGTATGTGTCAGTTTTGGATAATATTCAGTGAAACGGGAAATGAGTTTGCTTGAAAGCGTAAATATGCAACGAAGGGGGAGGGAGTAATGATGGTGAATAAGGGGCTACACCCGAGTGACTGTGTAAGTGGTAAGGTTAATTCTGTGTAATTTTTATGTAAGGATTAGTGAAGATTGAGCGGGACCTGAATCTGGGTGAATGGACGGGTGATTAGGGCAATTTTGGCTTACATTTGCTGTAGAAAAGACTTAGACTGGGTGAATGTGTGAGATATGGGCAGTTTTAGTTAACATTTAAACAGGGGGTGAAGGTCTATGGTGAGTTTGCATGAATGTGACTAAAGAAATTTATCTCTGAAAGCGTATAAAAGGTCAGCATGATTTCCTTCGGTTTAAAGTGGGGAAGGTGAATGAAAAAGTTACATCAGTTTCGTAAGTTTTACATCACGAACGACGAATACTGAGGATGACCGAACGAGAGGAATCTGATGGTAGCAAGAATAAGCTCTAACTGAACATCTTACTGAGAAGGTTATATGACAAAGGTGTACGAACAATTAACATGTCTCGTTTATTTTCACTTCATGCACGATGAATACAACGATGAATGAAGAAAACAGAATATAAATAACTTGTATGAAAGGAGTTTACATTATGTTCACTTAGCTTTATCACCCTCAGGAAACTGTGACAACCTTCAATAAATAAAATTATGACGTTAGCCAGAACATAAGACTACTATAGAGTTGACGTTACCATGAGATTGTTAACGAAGACAACACGAAAATTCTGAAGTTCCCGAGACTCCCTTTCGGTCTGATCAAATCACCTGGCCTTTGGTTCCTTCCTCTTTGCATATATATATATATATATATATATATATATATATATATATATATATATATGGAGGGTCAATTAATCCAGTAATCAAAGAGACTCATTCCTACCAAATAAATAAGACTCATCGAATTTCATGCAACCACGACCTGATATTAGAGATTGGCCCAGTTCTCTCTCTCTCTCTAAATAAAAAAGTGTAAACGAAAATATAACAATAGATTTGGTGCGATTATGAGAGATGAAGTGGAGAAAGTATATGAAAATTCTGCATCAGTTTCGTTCAATTTTAGGCCACGAACTACGAATTCTGACGATGAGTGAAGGAGAAAAATCTGGTGAAGCCGCAACAATCGAGGTTACGTTACGTTCACTCAATCTTAGGCGGCGAAAGCGTACGAAGAAATCTGCATCTGCTTCGTTCAATTTTATTCCACGAAACGACGAACGCCGACGATGATTGAAGGAGAAGGATCTGGCGAAGTTTGCATGAGTAGTTACCGCAATGTTCGCTAATTACACGGCGAGGGGGGGCAATTAGCGATGACGGAGGGAGCGAATTGGAAAACTTGGCGAAATCGCGGCGCTCACCTCCCACAATTTCCCGCACGGGGTTAACGATGATTGACGGTGATCGAAAACGGGGATATATGTCTCTCCAACCCCTTCACCCCGGGGACGTCTCCTGCACGGGGTGGGCCGTAAATAGCGCTCCTCTAGACACTCGTAGCATCTTGTGTGTTGCCCGGCTCAGTCTGCTGGAGTGGGAGTACGAAATAAATGATGCAGGGTACATTACTGGTAACACTGACCAAACCGTCTCCACAACACGCAAGAAATCAACCAAGGAAGTGGAACTGAGTCACCCTGTATTTTATTCCCACTATCTCCAGACGATTTTATTTAGCTTAAAGGGGATTTTTTTTTTTTTCAACTGGAGGGGTTAGATGCAGCCTTACTGAAATCCTCCTAAGAATAATACAATCGTCTGGAAGCAGCAAGATTATGAAAAGATTAACCCCCTGGCCTCCATATCTTCAGCTCTGAGAAACCCATCGAGAGAGAGAGAGAGAGAGAGAGAGAGAGAGAGAGAGAGAGAGAGGGTGGGGGGGAGGGGGGAATCGCCGCTGAATGGTTAAGGACTTTCCAGCGAGCGGGTTGCGATGACTGATGGTGATCGAAAGTCGGGATTTATGTGATAGGGGGTCGGCGTCTTTCAGGAATTTAACTCCTTCACTCCGTCTCTGGTGAGGGACGCCTTCACGTAGCGGTACCGATCTGGCCAGGCGGTGGAGCTGTCCGGTTATATAAATGCCACTCCATCTCTTCCCTATTCCCCTACAGGAGGATGGTGGATTGCAGAGGAAAGGGAACTGTGACCTTCAAAATTTACGTATTATACCTCTATTAAAACACATATCCATCAACTTCACAATGGTCATCAAAACCAATAAACATTAAGAAATTAAACATGGGAATTTTCTTGGACTTAGGAATCAATAATAAACACAGCACTGAAGATACGAAGGTAGAAACAGAAGGCATATTAGCTTTTGAACAGTCTGATTAAATTTGCGGAGAGACTAGTAATTCCCTTTACTGACTCCCTCTTTCATTAATACCAACCTAAATGATAAACACATGTAATACACCGAAGCCATTTTTAAAGCGCGTCACCATATACGGTATTACCACTGTCGACTGTACTGTATAGATCTTAGCCGTATAATGTTTGCGGTACCAATCCTGGATATTTTGTCTCTGGGGATTCTGACGTTTGCTGTGTTAGATTTGAAGCTGGCCATGATGGAATATTCTAACTAAGCACGATGGTATCTGAAAATGCTAGGATGCTTCTGTCTGTCTCAGTCTGTTTATCTCTTCCTCTCCCTCCCTCCCCTCCCCTTCTCTCTCTCTCTCTCTCTCCCCCATTAATACATTATTGCAGAAGTGTATAAAAAAATATAATGAACCGGATATTGAAGTGCGGACACCAGCCCCACCTCTGATCGGACGGGAAGTGTGGGTTGGATGTGCTACCTCGCTCATTCGTTTCAACCCCAAATTATACCATCAAAACACCACCACTAAACCAATATACCCACCACCATAACACCACCACTACTATATACCCACCACCATAACACCACCACTACAATACACCCACCATCATAACACCACCACTACACCCACCACCACACCACCACCACTACACCCACCACCACACCACCACCACTACACCCACCACCACAACAATAACCCCACCAACATAACACCACCACTACACCAATACACCCACCACCATAACACCACCACAACACCAATATACCCATCACCCTAACACCACTACAATATTATAAGCCGGTGACAAAAAGGCAGACAGGATTAAAAGCAAGAACAAACACAGAGGAAGCAGAAGCAGAGGTGGAAATAGAAGCTGGACTGGCCTAGGAACGATGCCCCCAGCTCTGATCGGCCGGGAAGTGGGTTCTGCGGGTCTCTCTCTCTCTCGGGGCTGGGCGGAAAGTACCACTTAACCCGGTATGAACAGTGCAATCCATCAATCCGAACGCTAGTTAGAGAGAGAGAAGAATAAATTGCTCCTAAGAATGGAATAATTACGCTCCATCTACCCATAAAATGCAGGGTTAATTGAGAAACGAAGCTCATAAAATCGCTCATAACTCGGCCCGCTCTGGGAGGAAGGGAGGTCGCTCATACAGAACCCCCCAGCTCACATACCCACGCGAAATACACAAACAAAAAAACGTGATTTATGGTTCAATAATGTGAAAGGTTATGTTCTGGGAGGAGGAGGAGGAGGAGGAGGAGGAGGAGGAGGAGGAGGAGGGAAAATGAAAAAAAAATGGAGGGAAAAGGAAAACAATGGAGGAGGGAAGAGGAAAAAAATGGAGGAGGGAAACGGGAAAAAAATGGGGGAGGGAAAAGGAAAATGGGGAAGGAAAAGGGAAAAATGGAGGAGGGAAGAGGAAAAATTGGGTGAGGGAAAAGGAATAAATGGAGGAGGGAAATGGAAAAATGGGAGAGGGAAAAGGAAAAATGGGGGAGGGAAAGGAAAACGGGGGAGGGAAAAGGAAAAAAATTGAGGAGGGAAAAGGAGAAAATGGGGAGGGAAAAGGAAAATTGGGGGAGGGAAGAGGAAAAATTGGAGGAGGGAAAAGAAAAAATGGGGGAGGGAAAAGGAGGAAAGATAATAAGAAGCAGGAGAAAGGAAGAATGAAGAGTGAAGAAAAAACTGCGTGACAGATGGAGGAAATAGACAATACGAAAAATAAAAAAAATGAAAGCAGAAGAAACACTGGGAAAAAATAGAGTGGGAAAGAGGAAGAGACGGACAGTGAATAAACGAAAAATGGAAACAGATGAAGAAGAAATCGGGGAAGAGAAACATTAGAAAGGAAAGGAGGAGGAAGGAAGGAAGGAAGGAAGAAGGAAGGAAGGAAGAAGGGGAAGGTGGGGGACGATGTAGAAGTGAAGAAGAAACAGGGTAGGGGAGGAAATTGGGGAAAAGGAAAAATGAAATGATGAGAAGCAGTAAGGGGAGAGGGACCACTGGAGGAGGAGGAGAAGGAGGATGAGGATGAGGAGGATGAGGATGAGGAGGAGGAGGAGGAGGAGGAAAAGAAAGAAGAAAAAGGAGGAGACGGAAAGAAGTACAGAATATGAACATGAGAATAAGAGAAAGAAATGAGAGCGAAGTTACGTAAATAATGAACAGGGAAATTTAAAAGGAAAGCCGGAAGGAGATGAAATTTAATGAAGAGAGACGAGGAAATACAGAAGGAGGACGAGGAGTTAGGAGTTGTGGGTAAGAAACTATATTAATTTTTGAAGGAAGAAGGAAGGAAGGAAGGAAGGAAGGATGGATGGATGGATGGATGGATGGATGGAAGGAAGGAAGGAAGGGAGAGGGTGGGAAAGAGGGGGACATCAGAGAAACGGAACTGATGGAGGGGATCACACACACACACACACACACACACACACACACACACACACACACACACACACACACACACACACACACACACACACACACACACACACACAGAAACTGAAACAAATCATGGGAGTGAGTTAGAAGTGGGAAGGAAAAATATTATGAAAGAGGGAGGGAGAGAAAATGAGGAAGATAAAGAGGGAGAGGGGATACGAGGGAGATAGGGGGAAGGGGAGAGGAAATGAGGGAGCTAGGGAGGAGGGGAGAGGAAATGAAGATGGGGAGGAGGGGAGTGAAAATGGGGGAGATGAGAAGGTGAGCAATGGAAAGAGGTGAAGAATGACTGAACAAGAAAGGGAGAAGTAGTGAAAAGGAAAAGGAAATGATAACTGGAGAGAAGGTGAAATGGGAAGACAGGAGGAAAAAGGAAATGAGTTGGACAGTTGAAATAATGATGAAGATGGCGATTACGGTGATAAAGATGATAATGAAAAAACTGGGGAGGAGGAGGAGGAGGAGAGGAAAAGTGAGAAAATTAGAAAAACGATGATGATGATGATGATGATGAATAGGAGGAAAATAAGAAAAAAAAAAGTCCTGCAAAAGAAAATTAAGCTGAGAACTATATTTGTGATACTCATGACTAGAGAAGACGGAAAACAGGAAAGGCGACAGAATGGGAATATGGGAGGTTAGAGACGCAAGGACGGGTAAGGGGAGGGGCGAAGTGGAAGAGGAGGGGAGGGTGAAGGGGAATATAAAGGAAAGCAAACAGCATCAGACCTGTGGATATTTCGTAGCTGCTTGGTATAGAGAAGCTTACAACAAGACTATTCTATCAGCTAAAGACTAGGATAGAAAAGCAGGATGGTTCCCCCCTCCCCAACCCACCAAACCCTCCAGAAGAAGCCGGCAGGAAAGAGTGAGAAAGACCACAAACTGGAGGGGAGAGGAGGGGAGGGGGACGGGAGCAGGAGAGGATGGGGAAGGGGAAAGAAGAGGGTAGGGAAAGAGAAGCGGAGGAGGGCAGAGTGAGAGGGAGGGAGGGAGAATGGAGAAGGTGGCAGAGATGAAGGGAGGGGGAGCGGAGGTGGAAAAGGAGGGAAGAGGAGAGATGCGGGGATGGAGAAATGAAGGGGGAGAGGGGCAGGTAACGGAAGGGAGGGGGGAGTTGAGAAAGGAGGGGAGGGGAAATTGAGAGAGTAAGGGAAGAGGAGGGGAAATTGAGAGAGTAAGGGAAGAGGAGGTGAAAGAATAGGGGAGGGGGAAGGTTAGAGAACAGGGGAGGGGGAGGGGAGAAGGGGAGGGGGGAAGTGAGGGAGTAGGGGAAGGGTAGAAGGTGTGACCCCCCTCCCCCCATGCGTGCATTTAATCAAAGATTTTTGTGGTTATCCATCACGGAAGGCCTGGCTCCTACCCCACCCTCCCCTCCCCCTTACCCCTCCTCATCTCTTCACCTCCCCCTATCCCTTACCCGTCCCTCCTCTCACCCTGACCCCCCTATCTCCTTTTCTAATATTTCCACCCATCCGTTTTTCCCTTTCCCCGCCCCGTCCCTCCCTTCCCATCTTCTTCTATGAATCTCCTTTTCACTCTTTCACTAACTTTCCTCACCCCAGCTCTCCTTCCTCCCCTTCCTCAACTCTTCCCCTCCCCCCTCCACATATCTACCCCATTCCCTTCCTCCCTTCTCATACCTTCCCCTCTTTTCCCTAACCAAACCCTCTTCTTTTCCTTTCTGCACTTTTCATCACTCTTTTTCCCTTTCCCCACACCTCCCCTCCATTCTTTTCCTCCACCCCCTTCCCCTCCTCTCTCTCTCTCTCTCCTTATCCAATTCCCTCCCTTTCCTCCCTTACCCCACTAATTCATCTCCTTTTCCATTCCCCTCTTCCCATTCACTACCCCTTCCTTACCCACATCACTCCCTTCTCCCCTCCCCATCCCTTTCCCCCCCATTTCTTCCACCCACGTTTCCCACCCCACTCTTGTTCTTTTCCTATTCCCCTCCTCCCCTCCCCATCCCTTACCTTTTATTCCCCCTCACCTTTTCCCCTTTTCTCTCTCTTCAATTCCCTTCCTCCCAGTTCTTTCCTATTTTCCCTCCTCTCACCTTCAGCTCTTCCCCTCCCCTCCCATTTTCTCTCACTCTCCCCCCCCCCAACTGCTCTCTCTTTCCAGAATTCCCCTTATTTATTTATTTATTTATTTATTGAGAGAGAGAGAGAGAGAGAGAGAGAGAGAGAGAGAGAGAGAGAGAATCAAATCCATCCATCTCCTCCCATGCCTCTACCCATTATATATCGTGATCTCATTGACTCATTACCGTCTAATTGAGGGTAATTATCTCAGGCCATTGACGTGGATGGTTGATGGAGTCTTACGTAATTTTAAGTATTATCCCTTTCGATACCGTGAAGTTTTCAGTCTCTTCAGTCCGATGCTGTATTTCCTTATTATTATTATTATCATTATTATTATTATTATTATTATTATTATCACTGTTATTACGGTATTATCATTACTATTACTACTACTATTTTTGATGTTATTATCGTTATTAATACTACTACTACTACTACTATTATTATTATTATTATTATCATTATTATTATTATTATTATTATTACTGAGCCTTATTAGTAAAGGGGTTAATGAAGACTATCTACCCCTTTATTCCAATAACGTTATCTTATTCTTATTATCCGATTTTATATATTCAAAGCAGGCAAGAATAATGACGAATAATCAGTAATAAAGAAAATAAAGAAAAGTAAGGGGCGATAAAGAAAAAGGGCATAATAATAGAATGAGGGAAAATCCTGACTGTCGATTAAAGAACGCCTAATCGCGAATGGGATAGTTTGGAGATAATATTAAAGAAAGAATAAAATACAAAAAATAAAGGAAAAACAGAGAAAACACGGGTAAATTCGTAAATAAATAATAACGCAAGACAATGAAAGAATTAGGAAAAGTAATTAAATGGAAGACTCAGGAAAAGCAATAAAAAAACTCATCAGGAAAAGTAATTAAAAAAAAAAAATCAGGGAAGTAATCAGGAAACGTAAACAGGAAAGTAATCACAAAATAATAAAAAAGTAATCAGGAAAATAATCAGGAAAGTAATGGAAGAATCAGGAAAAGTAATCAGGAAAGAAAGCAGAAAAATAATCAGGAAAAGTAATGGAATAATCAGCAAAAGTATTCAGGAATGTAATCATAAAAGTAATCAAGAAAAATAATGGAATAATCAGGAAAAGTATTCAGGAATGTAATCAGGAAAGGTAATCAAGAAAATAATCAGGAAAAGTAACGGAAGAATCAGGAAAAGTAATTAAATGATCATAGAAATGCAACTACAGAATAAAAATGAAAAGTAACGGAGGGAAAAAGGAAAATGAGAAAAAAAAAAAACAATAACCAGAACAGTGAAGACAAAATATACAAAAAAAAAAAAAAAAAAGGAAAATTCAACACAACTATATGCGAAAGAATAATACAGAATCATGGAAAGATGACTGGAAAAACTAATATATAATGATGAGGAGAGGCGACGTGACAAATACATAGCAAAATACAGACAGATATAAACAAAATCGATGAAACAGGTATACTCATGAAACGATTTTGGAGAGGTTAGAAAGGTGAAATAATGAATAAAAAAAATCTGGAAAGGTGAGAAAGGTGAACTAATGAAAAAAAATCTGGAAAAGTGAGAAAGGTGAAATAATGAAAATAATCTGGAAAGGTGAGAAAGATAATGAAAAAAATCTGGAAAGGTGAGAAAGGTGAAATAATGAAAAAAATCTGGAAAGGTGAGAAAGGTGAAATAATGAAAAAAAATCTGGAAAGGTGAGAAAGGTGAACTAATGAAAAAAATCTGGATAGGTGAGAAAGGTGAACTAATGAAAAAAATCTGGAAAAGTGAGAAAGGTGAAATAATGAAAAAAGCTGGAATGGTGAGAAAGGTGAAATAATGAAAGAATCTGGAAAGGTGAGAAAGGTGAAATAATGAAAAAAAATCTGGAAAGGTGAGAAAGGTGAAATAATGAAAAAATCTGGAAAGGTGAGAAAGGTGAACTAATGAAAAAAAATCTAGAAAGGTGAAATAAAGAAAAGGTGAGAAAGGTGAACTAATGAAAAATATCTGGAAAGGTGAGAATGGTGATTAAGGATGACGAGAATGAAGACAAACACAGGCGACAAAGAGGAGGGAAGAGGAGGGAAAGAAGAATGAAGAAACTAAGAATAAGAAAAAAAAAAAAAAAAGAGGGAAAATCCAGAAAATCGATAAGAAAGTATAATCGAGGAAGAATCTTGGAAAGGTGAGGCTGCAAAGGTTCAGGTGTTTAACTCCGGGATTTATGCTGCTGGGAGGTCGAGGTTTGGCAGATGAGTGGGGTGGGGAGGTGGGAGGAGTGGAGGAGGGGGAGGCGAGAAGGGAGAAAGGGGGAAGGAAGGGAGGAAAGGTGAGGAGGGGGAAAGAGAGAAGGAAGGGAGGAGACGTGAGGTGGGAGGATAGGAGGGAAGGGTATGAGGAGAGACGTGGGGTGGGGAAAGGAAAGGAGTAAGGAGGGAAGAGGGAAGGTGGGAAGGAGAAAAGTCCGGTGGGAGAAAGAGGAAGGATGAGGGAATGAGGAGAGGAGAGAGGTGGGGTGGGGAGAGAGGTGGGGTGGGGAGAGAGGAAGGAAGAGAAGTACGGACGTGGGGTGGAGAGAGAGGTAAGAGGGAAAGGATGGGGGAGGAAGAGGTGAGAGTAAGGAGGGGGAGGAGGAGAGGTAGAGGAGGGGAGGGGGAAATAAACAAGAGGAGGGGGGAGAGAGAGAGAGAGAGAGAGAGAGAGAGAGAGAGAGAGAGAAGAAGGGGAAGGGAAATAACTGAAGTGAACGGGGAGAAGGGAAGAGAGAAGGGGAGGAATGGCATATGAGTGGGGTGAGGTGATGTAGCCTAATGAGAGATGAAAAAGAGGTGAAAAAGAGAGGGTGGAGGAAAAGTGGGAAAAGAGGGAGAGAGGGACTTAGAGGGGCAGGAGGGAAAGGTAGAAAGAACTAAGTGGGATGGGGGGAAGAGGAAGTAGGAGATGGAGAAAGGAGAAAGGGGTAAAAGTGGATAAGAGACAAGCGTAAAACAGTCTGATTTCAATAAGCAGAAAAGAGTGGTAATTATCCCTTTGAAAACAATATTTCTTTTTTCATTTTAATCAAGCTACCAACAGACGATTTCACTCAGCCTAAGGAGGACCTCTATGTAAAGGTAATAAAGTCTAAGCTCTTCAGTTGGAAAATAAAATCAGCTAGAGGTAGGAAGAGAAAAAATAAAGCCATCCAAAAGAAAGGGTTAACGTGAAGTGTTTGTTCCGTCGTCTTTATTATGTGGTATTACTATGACAAAGCAATCATCATCATCATCATCATCATCATCATCATCATCACCATCATCATCCCACAACAATTATCATCAACAATAACTATGACCACAACCAACAAGGCCTCTCCCTACTCGTTACCAACAATCACAACCACCACCACCATACCAACTACCTCCACCACCACCAACAACAATCACCACCACACCAACTACCACCACCACACACCACTCTACCAACATATGCCCCGGAGCTACGATGCTACATGCAATTAGAGATACAACCGTGTATAAAGAAAGCCGCCTGTGATGTGAGCTAGAGATGCAATTCACTCTCTCACTCTCTTTAATCACTAGTTTTACTCATGCTCTCACCATCTCTGTCACTTTAATTTGGTGGTTTCTATTAGTTTACAATTTTTCATAACTGGTGTATTCATTTTGGGGTCATTTTTTATTCATTTATTGTGGATATGTAAATCATCTTTTTTGTGGTACCGTAATTTATTTATTGGGGCAATTTTTGTTACTTTTTGTTGTTATTTCTATTCACTGTTGTTATTTATATTCATTCTGTGGCCATTTTATTAACTTTTGTGGTAATTTTATTGATTTTGTGGCCATTTTATTGATTCTGTGACAAATTTATTCAATTCTTGGCCATTTTATTCATTTTGGTTACTTTATGCATTTCTTATTCACTACGTTTTTTCACAACTCACCATACCCATACTCTACATCCTTTCCGTAGCACTTCTTCGTGACTAGCGGCACATTCTAGAGTTAATTTACTGCTACAGCTCAGCACTGAAGACGAAGAGATGTTAATTTTTGGCCTAGTTAGTGTGACAAGAGTATACCACATTATTTAACTTAGTACCCAAGTGGTGGAAAGGTCAACGAAGGCTACATCTAACCCCTCCAGTTCCAAGTCTCTCCTGAACTGAATTATATGGCTTAGTAATAACAGGAAAAAATCGAAAAAAAAAATTATGCTCTCAGGCTGAAAAAGTTAACAGTTTTGAAAGTCTTGTTCAACTCAGAGCTATTATATTTTTTTACTGATGACTGCAGAGTATTTCACCATATACTCTCTCTCTCTCACTCCCTCTCTCTCTCTCTCTCTCATTGTAACTCTATGTAACTCGGTCTCTCTCTTCTTCTCAGTCCCTCACCTCTTCCATCCAGGGTCTGTGTGGCCTGTTTATCGAAGTAACTATTTAACTCAATTTCTCTCTCACCTTACATTCTTTCTTTCTTTCTCTCTCTCTCTCTCTCTCTCTCTCAAACCCAGGAAAATTACCCCAAATTAGAGAGTAACAGGGGAAATAGCAGAGTGATCGTTGAACGCGCCTTGGCAAAGCGTGATTAACGAGAGAGAGAAAGTGATCAATCAATGTCCAGACGTTTAATGATGAGTGGCCGTGAAATACTTAATGCCAGGGGTGAGGGGAGGGGTTAGAGGGGGTGTGGAGGGGTACGGGAGGGGCTGGAGGGGGTTTGGAGGGAGGTGGAGGGGGTAGGGAAGGAGGGAGAGAGAAAATGCCCTGCAGTTTGTGGGTGATCTGTTTCTCATCATTTCAGTTACTTTTTTTTTTTTCTCCTGTTCACTTTTATTAGCTTTGTTTTGGTGGTCTCTCTCTCTCTCTCTCTCTCTCTCTCTCTCTCTCTCTCTCGTTTTCTGGTCTGAGATGTTAAAGGGTGATGGAGTGTCGAGTTTGTTTCATATAATTTTCATACGCTCTTTCGTTTCCTATCTACATTCACATTTATATATTAGACATCACAGATCATTTGCCAATCGACCTTAAGGCACACACACACACACACACACACACACACACCTTTACCTATGTACTGAACTTCCTGTCTATATAATTAACCATGAACCTGCTTCCCACCTGCCTAAAACCAACCTACAATCTATCTATCTATCTATCGACCTATCTATCTACTTACGGAATAACACACCTATACCCACCCAGCAGTCTACTTACCTTACCTACCACCCACCTTTCATACTTACGTCCTAATCTACCACCCACCTTTCATACTTCCGTCCTAATCTACCTTCCACCTTTCATACTTACGTCCTTACCTACCACCCACCTTTCATACTTCCGTCCTAATCTACCTCCCACCTTTCATACTTACGTCCTAATCTACCTCCCACCTTTCATACTTACGTCCTTATCTACCTCCCACCTTTCATACTTACGTTCTTATCTACCACACTCCATTCATACTTACGTCCTTACCTACAAAATCCTTCACCTGCCAATCTGACACCTATCTAACTTCCTACATAATTACCGGTCTACCTACCCATCTACAGATTCTACCTATGCAATCATTTACCTACCTAATTATACTATCTTTATCAGCCCACATTACACAGTCTTTATATGCCCATTAACTTATCTACGCGCACAATCACCTACTCATCTACCTATCTAACTACCACCATTTACTATTTATCTATCAACACATCTACCCACCCTCTCACACATACCTGTTGCTGTTTGATTTCCTTTGTACTTACATATCTACCCAATCACCCATCCACCCACTTACCTACCTTCCCCCACTCAACTACCCTCCAGCCCAATCACCTACCAACCTACCCACCCACCCATTAATTTACCTATTAATGTACCTAACCAATCATCCATTTGCCTACCTACCTACCAATGTACTTACCCAACCACCCTTCTGCCTACCGACCTACCTACCACTGCACAGGCATATGCAAAAATTGGTTGATACCTTTGGGCAATGGAAGGTGTTATATAGAGTATTTTTAAGTGATAGGTATATGAAGAAAAAAAAATATTTGGAGGAAGGATATTCTCTGTCGTTTGGTGTGAAATAAGAAATACGGAAGGTAGGACCATCCCCCACCTACCCACCACCATGCCCCACCTACCCACCACCAACCCCGACCTACCCACCCCCACCTACCCACCACCATCCCCACCTACCCACCATCCCCCAACTACCCCCCACCTACCCACCACCATCCCCTATCCACAACCATCCCCCACCTACCTACCATCCCCCAACTACCCACCCCCACCCCCACCTACCTACCATCCCCCACCTACCTATCCAATACGGTCCAATGCAACGACTCCCTACCCTTTAATAACCCCAATTAGAGCCATTAGCATTAATTGTGCGGCTCCTCCATCATCCTTCAGCCCTGCCGTTCTAATTGCCGCCTCCAGTCACCAAAGGAGACGATAACCACTGAACAATAATGATGGAATAGAAGGGGGACGCTTTTTATCCACCTTTCTCGCTTTTCCTTTCTCTCTCTCTCTCTCTCTCTCTCTCTCGTGGCTAGTATCTCTAAGCTGAAGGAGGCCTGCTATGTTTCGCTGCCCACCAATGATTCCCTTTGATACGCAGGGGAGGAAAGCGACCAACACGTCCTCAGTGTGAAATAAAGACAGTGAAAAAGAACACTAACTTTCGCGCCCCGACTGTACAACGGCGAACATTATCAACGCTACACTTTTCCGACGAACACTTACGAAACTCTTACGTAATAGTTTGAAACATTTATTAGGTTCCGAAGATAACAACACTGGGTTTCAAAAGTCATCATTCACCGTCTCATTAATTATGGCAATAGAGAAACGAGATTTATGCCCTCACCCGTACATGAGACCTGTGTGTGTGTGTGTGTGTGTGTGTGTGTGTGTGTGTGTGTGTGTGTGTGTGTGTGTGTGTGTGTGTGTGTGTGTGAGAGAGAGAGAGAGAGAGAGAGAGAGAGAGAGAGAGAGAGAGAGAGAGAGAGAGAGAGAGAGAGAGCAGCCAAATGCACCTCTAAAAAAATCAAAACCAACACTGAGATGAAGTAAAGATTAATGAATGAAATTTAAGCCAAGAATGAATTAAAAGTCAAGTATGAATGAATTTAAAGGTCACACTAGAGGCGTGAGTAAAGTTAAATGTCAGGCATGAATGAGTTTAATCTGTACAATATTCTCTCTCTCTCTCTCTCTCTCTCTCTCTCTCTCTCTCTCTCTTATTTTTGAGGCATAATTAGTTCTTGGTACCCCCTCATGTGTTTATTTACCCTCTCATCGTCGGGATAACTCTTGTATTCTATTTTAGTTAGCGTCAATGATTTTATTACCGAAGACAGTCATGGAAGTCTGAGTGTTAATCTTACGGGAGACCTCTCGTCCTGAAGGGGTTAAAAGATCATAGAATCAATCGAAACACACACACACACACACACACTGAGCATCAACCCATACACACTACAAATAACTAAATAAGTAAATAACTAAAATAACTAACACTTTCGGGCTCCTATGACTCACTCTTAGCTAAATATAACCATCTGGCGTGAGCTGGAATACAAGAGTTCTTCCCACCAAGAAAGGGGTAATGAATCAACAATATTTTAACAACAGCAACAGCAATCCACTACACAGAACACAAAAACATTAGCGACAACTTTTCTTTCGTACCAAATTATCACACACATACATACACACACACACACACACACACACAAACTGTTCCGGCAACTGTAGGTAGGTGGGGAGAGAGAGAGAGAGAGAGAGAGAGAGAGAGAGAGAGAGAGAGAGAGAGAGAGAGAGGTAAAAAAAAAAAAAAAAACTATGACGGCGAAAGAGACAAGAAGAGAGAGAGAAAAACCATGACACCTGAAAGTCTTTATAATTGACGAGAATTTAATTTGGATGGATTTTTTCGCGGTTCTTCCAGAGGCCAACCCGTCAGCAGACATTTTAGGAGAGTCTGTCCTCGCCCGGTTTTTTCCACTCACATTTTCTTTTAATCTCTTCTCTCCCTCAGCTCTCTGATATATTGGAAAATTTTGACAAACTTTTAGAACAAACTGACTTTATTTTGCGGCTTCATTCATATCTCCTCTTAACAGTACTTGTATGTATTGTGAATTCAGTCTTCGCTACATCAACAATTTCGGCGCATAATACTGTATAAAGAAAATGTTTAGTGTGCTGAGAGAGAATTCACAGTATATCTTGCTTGATCAATTTCTTCATTATCCTTCACAGTAACAAATCACTTATTTTTGAGTGGGTGGCCATAGAACACAACGACGCCGATTCCGAACTTTGATCTTGACTTGTGACCCTTACCTTCGATCTGCACCAAAACCGAAATACTTCTTCCCAAATCCACACACAATCCATATGCCAATTCTGATGCAAACAGTGTCAGGATATTTAAACCGATTCGATCACTACAGCTGTATATCAAGAACCATACTAACCCAATATCCGACATTTACTGAGGAGGAGCGGTGACATGGATGTACTCGTAACTTCCGCTCTTCCAAAAGGTATTAGCTTCACCCTCACCCTCAAGCTCTCACCTGAATCTCTCCTTCACCTTCTACCTCACATTAGAGATCACTTTCTCCCCATATTCCTTTCTCCTCCATTCACTCTTCTATTCTATTTCCTCCCACCATTCTCAACCTCTCCCCTCTTTTTTTTTTTTTTATGCCCCCTCCCTTCCTTTTTTCTTCGTTTCCGCTTTTCTTTATGCCTCTTTCCCTCCCCTCCCAAGAAAAATATTAAAAAGAACTGGACTGATGATTTCCCGTCAAAATGTGTAAAACTCGAACGGGTGTAAAATGCAACTAATGAACCCCTCGTGGGCGCTCCTCCTGCCTTAGCCCTTCACACGTAATCTCCTGGATGGGTGGAAATTGTGGGAGGGGAAAAGGAGGCTGGATTTGTGGGGAGAGAGGGAATTTAGGGAGGGAAAGAGGGAAACTGGGGAGGGGATTGTTTGGGGGAAAGGGCTAATTTTGGGAAGGGATATTTCGGGAGGAGATTTTTTTGGGGAGGGGATTTTTTGGGGAAGAGATTTCTCGAGGATTTTTTTTGGGAGGGGGAATTTTTTGGGGGAGGTGATTTTGGGGAGGTGATTTTTAGGGAGGGGATTTTGGGGGGAAAGAGGGAATTTTGGGAGGGGATCAACTGGGTAAGTGGATTATTTAAGTAAATGAGATGTCTTAGGGATAGGGAGATTTTAAGTAATAGGGAATATTTGAGAAATTATTTTTGCGAAAGGGTGATTTTAGGGGGATTTCTTGATGGGAAAAGGGGATTCTTTTAGAGAATTTTTTTTTTTTTAAGGAATAATATTTTCGGGAAGAGGAATTTCTAGGAACGATCACTTTAAGGGAAGGTAGGATTATATATTTAGTAATCTTGCAATGTCAACTATTTTATTTAACGCCCGAGGAAAGAAACTGTCGGGAAAAAGGAGCCGAATATGTGGGAGAAAAGGGAAGGTCTAGGACGATTATATTTACGGTGGGGGAAAAAAGATGGCGGGGAAAAAGAATGCCGGGTCTGTGGGGGAACGGGATTTATTTTTTATCTTTTGCAAAGGGATTTATTCATTCTTGCTACCTCCAGATCCATCCATCCATCCATTGCCAGACGCCATGTATCCCAAATGGGGTGGCCAACGGCTTAGAGTTAATTGTTTTACAGGGAGGGGCACTAATCCTCCACCAACCCCACTTGACACGTAGGGATGCCAACAGCATCTGGTGTTCCCAGGCGGTCACCCATCCAAGTACTAACCAGACCCAACGTTGCATTTGATTTAATGTCCTAATACCTCTCCCACTGACGGGGTTAGAAATGAACCCTGAAACCCTCAACTTTGACAGCCTCCTAAAAGCTTAAGAAAATCAAGTGGTGGCAAGAATAAGCAACTAGAGAGAGAGAGAGAGAGAGAGAGAGAGAGAGAGAGAGAGAGAGAGAGAATTGTCCGTCCAAGGCACACTGTATATATAGAGACTACACTGTGAGGTACGATGGGGAAGTATGAGTGAAAGGGGTGTGAGTTGGAGTGAAGGCAGCCAGATGGCGGTGCACAACATGACGTGGAGGCGGTTGGTTTGTGGCCACTACTTTTGGGATTAAGGCGTCTGGTTAAAGAGAGAGACAGAGAGATAACTGTCTATTTGAAACTATTCTTTACCACATTTCAGTATGACGATGATGTTTTCCTTTACCTTGTTTCGTGCTATTTCCAGATTTCACTCATACAAAGTACAAAAGAATACAAAGGAAACACATCAACAGACCTATTGGTATTTTCGTGGCTGTTTGTTAGGCTTCGAACAGGAGAAATTAGATAAAGCAGTCATTAACCCATAACCACAAAAAGGCTTTCCACGACTCTTAAATCATCTGGTTGTAGCAAGAATATATGCAAACTTCAATGAGTAAATTCAGCCTACTTTCCAAGACCACAAAAAGCTTGGCCTGAATGGATGTACGTGATATAAAACGATCCAGTGTTGTGAACGGGGTCAGGCCCACCCTTCACTAACTCCACCCAAACCAAGGACTTCTGTGATGGTGACTACAACAAGCCCGTACCCTGGGAGGGGGGGGGGGTTCGAGAGAGTTTGGACAAGCCCCCCCATCTGGGTGAAGGTTCACTTTCTCACGGTCTGCTTTTTAATATCAGTGCAGAAAGAGTCACTCTCTGTTGTTCAGGAGTTTTGTGCTGCGTCTCAACGTCATATATTCATACTCGTTCACCGAGATCCCAATACCAAGCAAGAGTGTAGCTTACTTTTGACCGGCCAGCTGCTATGCAAGTCTAGATTCAGCAGAAAAGACCCTCCCCTCCTTCAAAAAGCCTGGCTATTGCCCTGTACAACTGCCTAACATAAATGAAATAAATTAAGTCTGCCTCCAAATGATCAAAGAAAACCTGTGCTGAATGAAGGTGCGTGAGAGAAAACGGTCCAGCGTTGTGAATGACGTGTGTACTACGTGGATGAATGGAGCTGATCAATAGTGACCTCCCTAGTACATTATTGACAGTATGTGTGTGTGTGTGTGTGTGTGTGTGTGTGTGTGTGTGTGTGTGTGAGAGAGAGAGAGAGAGAGAGAGAGAGAGAGAGAGAGAGAGAGAGAGAGAGAGAGAGAGAGAGAGAGGTGTTGGCTGAGGGAAAATAAGGGGAGAGGAAGGGAAGAGGAATAAGGTGAGGAAAAATGAAGGAAAGGAGGAGGAGGAAAAGAGGTCGAGGGGAAAGGGGAGGAGCCAGAATGAGGGAGGGCGAGGGTAAGACATGAGAGTAGGGGAGGAGGAGGGGAAGGTAAGGGGAAGGGAAGGGGAGCGGAAAGAAGAGGGGGAGGGGAAGGGGAGTAGGAGGGGGAGGAGAGGGAGGGGAAACGAATTGGTAAGGAGGAGAGAGGGGAAAGGTCAGAGGGGAAGGGGTGTCAACTGACGAGAGAGAGAGAGAGAGAGAGAGAGAGAGAGAGAGAGAGAGAGAGAGAGAGAGAGAGAGAGTACAAACAGCAAATTATAAGGTAGTATCATCACCATCACCCAAATTTTCTTTCCCATAATTAGAACTGAATCACGGTGGGTGTAGAATCAGGCCAAATAAATAAATTAATAAGGATAAACACGAGTCCGAATTAACAGCCAGGCATGATCGCAGGCGGCTGGGGAGACTGATAGATTTAAATTTCGCTGATTAGAATTAAAATGATCTTCCACAAGACACACAGACATGTCCTAAAAACACCCTCCTCTAATTCCGTCACACCGATCCTGAATAAGACAACTCTGACAAGTTCCTGTATCGGATAGTGGGTATTAGTGCCGAAAAAGTGACATGTGAAAACGTGTCACGTAAGAGGACTGCTGGACTAGAGGGAACAGGCTATCAGGTGAAGTCTATGGCCAGAGTTGGACACACACACACACACACACACACACACACACACACACACACACACACACACACACACACACACTGCTTAACCCCATTTGCTAGAAAAAAAAAAAAAAAAGGAAGATTTTGTATGTGGATGAGAAATTTGAAACATGCAGAGAACAACACTTGGTTTAAAGAACCTATTACAAAAAATATAATAATAATAATAATAATAATAATAACAATAAGCAAACAGAACAGTGCAAAACACCTGCCCACTACAGCCAGTCTAAGGGCAGAATATTCTACCTTGCCATGTAACCCTGACATCTGATTAAAATTTTAACTACTTCGTTCTTGCCTTATCCTTAACCCTTGCACAAAGCTTGTTCAAGTCAGATAAAAACAGTTGACCTTGACCTTTGACCTTTCCTGTGACTTTAATCTCCAATTGTTCTTAAAATCATGTCGCTTTATTCTTGCATTACCCTGAACCCTTCCACAAAGCTTGGTGCAAAGCGGATAAAAATTACGTGACATTAGCTTCCGACCTAATGTTCCAGAAATAATAGGTCAATCCTTTGGCTCATCATCAACCCTTCCACCATGCTTGGTTAAAAAAAAACACTGCTTTATTTATTTCGTTCACACAGACATAAGGGAAGAACTTTAAACTTGCCCTGTGACCTTGTTCTTTTAAAGTTCTCACAATCGAACCCCATCGTCATTGCCTTACCCTCAACCCTTCCACCACTTTTGGTCTAAATCAGATAAAGTTGCTTGATTTGCTGGATTAAACTTTGAGCCAGCCCTGTGTCCTTGATCTATGCCCCCCCCACACACACACAACCAAACGGTGCCCCTGTCCCCCCTCCTACAAGTTTGGTTAAAACTGAATAAGATTTTTTAAAATTAAATTGTTCACACACACACACACACACACACACACACACACACACACACACAGTTCCTATTTTAACCTGCGAGAGAGAGAGAGAGAGAGAGAGAGAGAGAGAGAGAGAGAGAGAGAGAGAGAGAGAGAGAGAGAGAGAGAGAGAGAACCACACTAAAGAAAAAAAAACTTCAAAAATCCATTCACCTTCCACCTACGAGGAAGGTTAACATTACCTTGGAGCGATAAAATTTTCCACCTAATTTTTTCTTTCGAGATATATATTAACAAAGGAGGTCAAAGGTCAAGGTCACAGTTTTGTAAAGTTGCAGGTATAGCGAGGGATCCGCGCTTGCTCTCACGCTCTGAGCATATTTTCACCTCCCCTCCTCCCCTCCACCCTTCCCTCAAGCACAAGCGCCATCGTGAAGCTCAATTTCCAGGCCCAAAACAAACCTCCCACCGAGATACGAGTCTACCGCCAATCGAGTCAACATCGGGCGTCACCTCACCTCGGCACCAGACGTCGATTTTCCCTCCCTCTCTCCGTTCCCCCCCTCCAAGCCCACAAGGGAAGGCAATTTAGATTTTTTTTTTCCCCTCCGTCCCTGATTCTCCGGTAAGTGACGTGAATATTTTTTCCAATTAAGACAAAAGTCACATCTCTTTCTCGCCTCCCGACTCTCGCGCCTTTTTACTACGCGCGGCGTTGCTAAATGACACCACCGATCACGAACCCGGGTCCTTAATTTCGCTACAGTACACCCTCCTACCTCTCCACAAATTAATAATCTCTCAAAAACCAATCCTGCACACAAAAATATATCTAAATGAGTATGATTACCTTAAAAAAAGTGACACAGTAGCGGCGAAAAAAGTGTGAAATTAAGTGAAATGGCGGAAAAAGGTCGCAGTAGTACAAGTGGCAACACCGCCGTCGTCGCCTGTCGGTCGCTTCTAACATCGACAAAATGACAGATGACTCGCGGCGCCCCGCACTCGATACTAAGATAAAAACACTTAATTAAATTTCTTGCTGGCTGTCAATTACACGAAGGCGCGGCGCCGCATGATAGCACCGCCTCCCGCACCCAACCCCAAAAAAAAAAAAAAAAAAAAAAAAAAAAAGGTAAAGAATTGGAAAGAAGTGAGCAGCGAAAGCAAAGACTGCGAGAGACCCGACCTACATTTTCCATAAATTTACACTTGAATGTAAGTGCATTTTATGTATTACTATAAAAAAAAAAGGAAGAAGAAAATGAGGCAAAAATCTAGGAATTATGGATTACTTTTTACATTTTCCTGCACCTGAGCATATTACCAACCTGACAGTATTTTGTATCTAGTGCTATTACAATATATAAAAAAAATTACCCTGGATTACTTAGAGGTCTACTTTACTCAAGAAAAATAAGTCCAGATGTCCACAGTGAAGGAAAACAAGGTCTATTCATGGCCTCACTTTATGTTGGAGACTATAATGTACGTCCTGTTTTTTTTTTTTTTTCTTTGTTACACTTTTCACCTTCGTGCCATTACTTATTCTTCCCTAAATCATACCCCAAAGACACGGCTTTCCTTTTCTGGATTTAGGCCTTTTAAAGGGCTTTACTGGGTCAAAGGTCAAACCACACAAATACATACCGTGAAATGTGGACCAAGGAGCCCGTAGACTATATCAACGTTTGTCAGGAAGGGCGAGGACTATCACCTGTTATTTTTATTATTATTATTATTATTATTTTTTTTTTTTCGTGGAAACCATCCTGCGTTCTCTTGGTTGTGTTGGTAAATTTAATTTTGCACTGTTTTGAGCCTGGTATTATTTAGTCAGTCATTATTTTGTATCTGATATTGTTACTGTACGGACCTTATTTTGTACTGATATTATGGTATTAAAAGGAAGACTAATATAAAAAAAAGTATTGAACAGAGACTGATACTTGAATGCGACAACCCAAACACTGCTTATTTTTTCAATATATTCGCACCTGATAGTATACTATTTGAATCACATCATTACCATAAGGTTATTAGTTCTACTTTATATTACTGCTAAAAATGTTACTTCATATCTGATAATGTTAGGATACCAAAAAGGGGTATTCCATTTAAAAAGACTGCCAACCAAATACCTGATGATGTACGAAGAAATTAACAATGAGAGTGACATGAAGAGAGAGAGAGAAATTGAGGGTTACACTTTCTTCAATTCCGTATGCGATAACACAGCAACGTTGTTTTATGCCAACGTAATAATACCAAATGACACTAATTTGATTTATAATTAATTTGGCTTAAGAAAATCCTCTAGTACTGACGGGGTTGCCTGAGGCTACATCTAACCCCCTACACTTTGAAAACCCTCTACCAAGCTAAATAAAATCGTCAAGAGATCCAATGAACGCAGTAAATATGACGCCCCAGTGGTGAGAAGTGATGAAATTCAATCTGGGTACATAAAAAAATATCTCACCTCAAACTTGCACGCAACAGCCACCTTCATCTTGGAAGTGAGTATAGAGATAGCAGAGAGAGACACGGAAAAGAGCTTGTTGTCAGCAGCCTCAAACAACTAGCTATCGGTGAGGAACAGGTATAGCTAACAAGAGAGGTGATGCTTAAGGAAAGAATAGAAAGGTGAGGGTGGAAAGAGAAGTGAGAGGAGAGGAAGAACTAAGTGAGAGGGAAGGAAGGTGATGTTCAAAGGAAGAGATTAAAAAAAACTTAAGGGTGGGAGAAAGAGAGTTATAATGATTAAGAAAGTGAGGAGGAAAGATGACAGGAAAAAGATGCTGAGGCTGGGACGAGGAGAGCAGTAATGAGGAGAGAGAAGAAAATGTAGGACATGGTAAGAGAGGTGGAGCTCAAGAAAGAGAGGAAGAGGTATGGTGGGAGAAGTGATACTCAAACAAGAGAAGAGGAAATGACAGGGGAAGCAATAAGTTGTGACGATCATGATGGGCAAGAAGAAAAGCAGAGAGTGAGAGGAGAAATGATGCCCGAGAAAGAGATGAGAGAAAGGTGACGACGAGAGAGGAGAAATGAAACTTGAATGAAAGACAAGAAAAAGCAGAGATGATCAATAAAGATGACAGGAAAAGATGGGGCTGGGAGGAGAAGTCATGATCAAGAAAATGGAGAGGAAAAGGTGAAGCTGGGAGGAAGAGTGACGCTCAAGAAAGAGGAAAACGAAGGACAGGCTGACAGAAGTGATGCCCAGGAAAGACGAGAGGAAAATGATGGTGAGGGTGGGAAAAGTGGTGGTGATGGTGGTGGTGGTGGAGGAGGAGGAGGAAAGACCTTTCAGCCTGTGTGTGGCAGTTTTCATTTTTTTTTTTTCCCGCTACCAGATGATTTTTATTCAAGTAAGGCGTTAATTAGAACTTTATAAAAAAAAAAAAAAAAATCCATTTCGACGATCTCTCATGACCTCAATAAAAATCCTCTCAAGACAGCACGAAGAAAACATAGGTCACGGGTCTGAAGGGGTTAAGAGGTCAGTAAGCCACTCTTGGGCCGAATAAAATATGGTGGTAGGGGGAAGAAACAGTCACCCCTTCAACTCGAGGACGTTCTTTTTGCTTTATTCTCGCATTTTTTTTTTTTTCGACCTGGGGGGGTGAGATATCGCCTCCGTTAAATCCATCACTACTATTAGGAAGGTCCCACAGCCGAAAAAGAAGAAAAAAGTGGTGGAAATAAGAGGATAGTGCCAAAAACATCCTCAGCTTGAAGGAGTTCGTGAAAAGTTGAGTTACATACTAGTCCCCATTATAAAAAACAAAAACAAAATGAATACATAAAGTGAACAGGTGGATATTCCTTTGATTTATTATAACGTGACGTCTTTTAGCATCACATATTTGCTAATCTTAAAATCTGAAGTTTTGAATGTACTCCGATGTCAAGAACTTCCCCAAAAAAGAGTCATAATAAATTTCATAAATTTGTGTGACGAAAATCCAAGCTGAACTCCTGTATTTTCTTCTATATATTAACAGTGAACTTCAATTTGGACGCCTGGTGGACTAGTGGTATAAGACGAATTGGAACAGTGGATGTGCTTTACGTGTAGATCTGAGTCTCCCGGAGGTGGCAGAGGGTGGGGGAGAGTGTTATGTAAAATGCTGACAGAAGGTAGACCAGCTTCGTATCCTGAAAATTTTGAAACTTAGCCCCAAATTTACGTTCGAAAAGAAGAACCATGGGATTTTTTTTTACGATAGATACCATTAAAAACTTCTAAATACACTCCAAAAGAAAAAAAAATTATACATAACTTTTTAAAAATATGCATGATGAACGAAGCTATTACCAGAACTAATAATCCTATAATACTCACCTAATAATCCTACAATAATCCCATAATAATCACCTTCAAACTAAATTCCATCACTCAATATTTAAAAAATCCGCCTCGAAATCTCCAATGTACCTCATTTTCGTAGATTAATCCCCTATGCTGTATCAAGGCCTGGTTTAAATCCCACTAATCCGTCTCTCTTTTGATTATAGGGATGGCTATTCCTGTCACCTGAAGGCCGAAAAACGTGGCTCATTAGAGAGAGAGAGAGAGAGAGAGAGAGAGAGAGAGTCAATTCCTTCTTCCTCACTTCCCTCACTACTTCCCCATTTCCTTGAACTACGCTAATTAAACAACATAAACACAACACAAACAAATACCACATCAAAGGACTATATCTAAAACAACTTCTTAAAACAACAAAAGACTGCATCCAATACCACCAAAAAATCCTTAAAGGAAAAAAACAAGTGTATCCAATCCTAAAAGAAAATAATAAAAACCAAAAATAATCCCCAAACCCATACAGAAAAAACAAGAAAAAAGTACCCAATCCTAAAAAAAAAAAAATCCCAAACTAAAAGCGAAAAAGAAAAGAGCGAATCCAACCCTTAAAAAAAAAAAAAAAAAAAAAAAAAAAAACGAAGCCAAACTAGAATCCTGGATAATCCGCCAAACGGGCCACTCTCTTCCACCTCCCGGATTTATGAGCCCGTAAATTAGGTCTTGATTGGGCTTAATTACACCATCAGATCGGCCCAGACTCCCGCCCACTTTTACTACGAATGTATTAATGGCGGGGGTAAATATTTATAGGAAAGGCAGAGGAGAGCTGGAGAGGGAATGGAGAGAATTCGTCGAGCGGGTTGCCGAGTGAAGACTGATTGGGGAAAATTTGATACGGGTTGGGTTCCGGCGGCTGGGAGGGATTGCAAGTGGATTTATGAGGATTATAAATGAGATAATACTATAAAATGTTGTTAGTTTAATTTTAAGATCGTAAAAGAAAGAGTGCGAATATAGGACTGGAATTAGTAAGTGTATGGAATGTTGGAAAGATAAAGGTAGTTGTGTGTGTGTGTGTGTGTGTGTGTGTGTGTGTGTGTGTGTGTGTGTGTGTGTGTGTGTGTGTGTGTGTGTGTGTGTGTGTGTGTGTGTGTGTGTGTGTGTGTGTGTGTGTGTGTGTGTGTGTGTGTGCGCGTGCGTGCGTGCGTGCGTGTTTTATGGACAAGGACCAGAAAACCTGCTTCCAAAGGCCCACTGCTTCACCCACGACACGCCAACAGAGGACTGATGGAGTGTGCAGGGGGTCACACACACACACACACACACACACACACACACACACACACACACACACACACACACACACACACAGGATTTGTTTATACACTTTCAGAGAGAACCAGTAAAGGAGTTAATGGAGTGCGTGTCTCATTCCTTCAGAGCTAGATGATACTTCCCAAACCTAATGTACTGAAATAGATTTTGTTACACTAAAGAACGATTTCTAGAAGTGACGTGACTAATCAAGACTGCAACTAAGCTCTCCAGTTCGCAAAAATTATTAGTAAAGTAAGTGATTTAGAAACAGGAGACTAAATAAATAAATGAATAAAGGAATAATAAAAGTGTCATCGTATTAATAAGGATTTTACAAGCTTTTCGCTGCTAAGGACGCACTTCAGGTAGTTCATTTAGATTATTTCCAGGTGATTTCGTTAACATGAGAGAAGTCCTATACCAAGGTGTCATATTATGTATAATTACCGTATCATCATCATCATCATCATCATCATCATCATCATCACCACCACCACCACCACCATCATTATCTTCATCATCATCACATCACACCACCACCACCATCATCATTATTATTATCATCACCATCACATCATCATCATCTCTTACCTCTCCAGCCCAAGGACGATTTTTATATAACTCCTACCTCCATACGATTTTATTACTACTAAAAAAAGGCCTTTCACACTGAAGAGTTGAAATAAAGCAGTATCTTGTCCTTTCAGATAGTAAAATTCTATAATGCTGTATATTATCGTCTGGTGATTACAAAAATATAATAAAAATGACGTCTTTGGGCTGAAAGGGTTAGTATTTTCTTCTCCATCATCATCATCACCAAGCATCTCCACCACCAACACCACGACCACCATCATCATTGTCATCAAGCAATCATTAGAATTTTTATCGTTCTTCATCATTTCGTCCATCTGCACTCTCTCTCTCTCTCTGTCTTCTCAATCAAATTTTTTCCCCTTTATTCTCTCTCTCTCTCTCTCTCTCTCTCTCTCGGCAAAAAGCACCCAGATTACCCCGTTTACGATCGCCGTTTTTACCTGTTTTACAATATCTCCCATAAACACTCGTCTTCCTGTAAATCTCAGGCCAAGGCTAATGAATAACTCTCTCTCTCTCTCTCTCTCTCTCTCTCTCTCTCTCTCTCTCTCTCTCTCTCTCCTAAGGTCTTTGTTGTCTCTCGTCGTTTGTTCAGACACCCTTATCCCCATCTCCCCCCCTTCCTTCCTTCCTGTCTGTCTGTCTGTCTCACTTTCTCTGTAACACACACACACACACAACTAAAAACCCCAGCACCTTATAACCCTCTCCTCCCTACCGTGGCCACACACCTTCCAATACCCACACTTTTACACACTTCGTTCATAATTACTCACAATATACACCAAACTCCGAATCTTCCCTTACAAAAAAAAAAAAAAAAAAAAAAAAAAAAAAAAAAAATTATATATAAAAAAATAATATATATCGGCCTTTGGGGTTCGATGGATATGGAAATGAGCAAAATCTACACACACACACACACACACACACACACACACACACACACACACACACACACACACACGCTAACCTGGAGCCTCAAAAACTATGGAACAGTATATGAGGCGTTTTTATGCAATTTCGAGTAGTGATCAATACCAAAGATAATATTTGCACTAAAAATCACAGGGTGGGCCGCATATCACAATTCTTCGTCCATATTTCGGAATGATACGTGTGGTAAAATGGACGATACACAGGTCTTTCAAAACAGTGAATATAAACAAAGTAATATAAGTACCCTAATTATATCAAACTATACTGCGTAAGATCGGAGAGAGACATTCTAGCTATCTATCTACTTATCTATCTATCTATATATCATTAGTCAGTCTTCAGAAAAACACTGACACACACACACACTACGTTCCTCTCGCCATAGATCATTTTAGCACTTTCTACATTCACTTACATAAACAAGTACACACACACCCCTCTCCCCATACACACTTCGACACTCCATACACTCAATCACATTCGCTCCTCTCTCACTCTCACACACACACACACACACACACACACACACACACACACTCAAATTCCTCACCACCACCACCTCCTCTCGGCGTCCGATCCCCAAGTCCACCTTAATCGAATCACCCACTATTTTGACTCCCTCTTCCCTTTGATCTCCGTCCCTCACATTAACATCGCAACATTGGCGAAAGCGGGGAGACTTTTTTTATATATATATTCCCCCTACCCTTCCCCTCTCTTTCTCTCCCTCTCTCTCTCCTTCTCCCCTTCCCTTCCCTCCCCTTCTGCTATCCCCTCCTATCCTTTCTCCTCCCCCCCTTCCTCCTCCTTCCTTCTTACTCTTTCCCTCTACCGTTCTTCCTTCCCCCTCCCTCCTCCATCTTTTTCCCTTTCTACCCCCTCTTTTCCCTTCCCTCCCCATTTCCTTCACCCCCCTTTCGCCTCATTTCGCTGCTTCTCCCTACCTCTCCCCTCTCCTTCTTTTCTCCTCCTTTCCTTCTCCCAACTGTCCCTTATTTTTCTCTTCTCCTTCCTCCCCCCTATTCCATTTTCCTTTCCCCTCCCTAGCCCCTTAATCTCCCCCTACCTCCCATGCTTCTTCCCTTACTTCCCACTTTTCTCCCTCCTTCCCCTCTCGTCCTCTCTCCACCCTTTACTCCCCCTCTTCTTTCCGCCTTCTCTCTTTCTCCCTTTGCCTCCTCTAGTCCCTGTCCTTACTCCTCCCTCCACCTTTCCTTCCCCCTCCCTCTCATTTCCTTTCCCCTCTCTAACCCCTTTACTTCTCCCTCCCCCTCTCTCCCCTTTCTCCTTCCCATATTTCCCTCTCTCCCCCTCCCCTTCTTTCCCTTATGTTCCCCTCTCTTACCCCCTCCCCTCTCCCCTTCCCCATCCATCCCCTCTCCATCCCCGACTCCTAATCCCTGGTTCTACTCCCCAGTGAACCCAGGGGCGGTGGATCCAAATGGCTTTCTATACAGTAATTAGGAAGGGAAGCGAGTCTGATGTTTCGTTTGATCTCGCGGTTCGGCTTCATTAGCGATCTGATAATGTGCTGGTGAGAGGCAGGTGAAGGAGGAGGAGGAGGAAGATACGAGCAAGGGGAGGAGGAGGAGGAGGAGGAGGAGGAGGAGGAAGAGGAGGAGGAGGAGCAGGAGGAGGAGGAGGAGGAGGAGGAGGAGGAGGAAAATAAACGAAGAGGAAAGGGGAAAGAGGGAGGAAGTACAGAAGGGAGGGGAAGTAGGAGAGCGAAAGTAACGTGGAAGGGGAGAAAATGAGGTAAAAAAAAAGGGGGGGAGGGGGGAAAGAAACGATGAAGGTCGAGAGATAATATGATTATGAGTGATGATGATGATGATGATTATGACTGATACCCATGATGATGATGATGATGATGATGAGCAGAAGGAAAAGGAGGAGGATGAGCAGAGAAGTGGGAGGAGGTGGAGGATGAAAGGGGAGAGTGGGAGGAAGAAGAGAGGGGAAGTGAGGGGAATGAAGAGGAGAGGCAAGGCAAAGAGAGAGGGGAGAAGGATTAAAGAAACAAAGGAAGGGAGGGAGGGAGGGGAGTAAAAGAAACACAGTGATGATGATAATGATGGAGATAAGCACTGACTTTATCATCTAAAATTTCTTGTTTAACCTCACTTCCAAAAATATTTATAGAGTCAATCGAGTACGAGAAACCCGAACTAAGTGGTATGGAGTTTTCTTGGCACTGATTCTTTTTTCTACCATAAAACACTATTTTACGGCCGCTTTTCTGTGCGTTTTATGGCCTACCAAGAATATAAACACGTCCCAAAGTCAATAACACCGAATTTAAACCTATAAGGCAATAATTCTCTCAGGTAAAGGTGAGCGTTGTTATCCTCTTCACTGCGTTGATGCTATTGCGGTTTATTCTTGCTACTGCCAGTGTTTTTATTTTTTTTTATATATGGACAATCGACTAGTAAGATGAAAGGGTTAATGACGGCTCTACCGAACCTCTCCAACTAGCAACGTCTTGCCTTGGTTAAATACAGAAAAGAAAGAAAAACAGAAATAAAGAAAGAAAGAAAATAGAAAGGCGTCCAACTAAAGGGGTCATTCGTGGATATAAATTTTCTCCAAGAACAACAGTAAGAATAAAGCAAGCACGCACAGCTCTCATACACCTTGTTTCCGGAAAGAGGTACATATTTCCCCTACCCTTTCTCTCTCTCTCTCTCTCTCTCTCCTTCCCTGTTTACCCTTCTTTTCATTTCTTCCTCCTATCCTTTCTTCTCCCTCCCCTTCTTCTTCCCCTTCCCGCCTTCTTATCCATTCCTCTCCTTCCCCCTACCGTTCTTCCTTCCCTCCTCCTTCCTTAGTGTGCCAGTGCTAATGTTTTGGGCTGATGAGTTGCTAAGCTGAGTTCCTGGAGTGCAAAGTTATAAATATCCCTGAATCACACAAAGAGGAATTTGAACACAACATCTTAGTAACACCATACCAGTACATACCAACATCCCGGTAACAACACAACTATCAACATTCCAGCGAGATAAAGGAACTTGCCACGAACACCATAAACACAAACATTCCAACAACAACAGCAACAATAATCACACCATCATCATCAACAACAATCACACCATCATCAAAAACAACAACAAATTCCTCCATCAACATAGCAATAAACGTAAGCATGATAGATTATTGCTGCTATTAAATACTCGCTACGGCTTTAATACCTCTTTTATTGGTAGCCATTTTTTTTTTACCTTCTGCAAGCGCGATTTTTAGCTATTTCCTATATTAACGTGGTTTGCATTGTTCTATGTTCATTCATTCACATTCTCTCTCTCTCTCTCTCTCTCTCTCTCTCTCTCCAGCGTTTTAAGGTTCACTGTAGCTTCGAAGAAAATCTCGTATACTGTATACTTCAGCAGTTTAGTGTCTCGAGACTGGACGAGATAGAGCTGGAGGAGGCATTGACGAGACTAAGGCGGCGAAAATGCCCAGTAAGAAACAAGCACTGGACTGGCAGTGAGCGGTAAACAAGTGTTCCCTCTACAGAAAGAAGTCCTATCCAGCAGCAAGGACCGTGCCTAACTGCAACCCTACGTGTATGTGTGATGGGCAGCGTGTACTTGCTCTACTCTGCTGCCTCACCATTCACACTGACATGTTCTCGCTACTAGTGCTCTACAAATCGTGCCTCCCTGTCCACTCACTGACTCCTCTAACCCAGGATACTACAGGTGTATTGAAACGCCTGCGGACATACACTAAAAAAAAAGTCCAGAGGTATTGTGAATCCCAAGTCACATGTGGATCCACTGTTATTCTACTTCTATTTAGTGTTAAGGTGAAAGTTTTTATTGGTGTTGGTTGAAGTGGTTCAGATTAAAGTGTTATAGTTTTATGTGATGTAGGATATGTTGGTGTGTTACAGTTTGGGTAAAATGTTTGTTTAATGTTCATCTTGTAATAAACTGTAATTTATTAAGTGTTTGTACAACACCCAATTGTGTGTGATGAATGTTGGCAGTCTTTTCCTTATCACGTTTAGAACTCACAGTCAAGTATTTGCCTTTCACGTCACGTCACCTAAACCGTGACACACACACACACACACACACACACACACACACACACACACACACACACTGACCAATTGACCCTTGTAACATGTAGAGCACTTTTTACTAACTCTCTAGCATTAGGAGTGCCTTCTTGCCTAGTTACAGCGGTCCTAACTTATATCTACTTTTCACTGACTTAACTCTTGTATACTGGTCTCTCACACTCACGCTTACTCCCACAATCTTACCTCGAATCCAAGCACTCTAATCACTCCGACAATCCAAACTCTCACCTGTACCACATTCACCTGCTCCTCCAATCCAGACTTAAATCTTGCAACTCTCACACCCACACTTCACTAACTCAACTCTTACTATCTAGACGCTCACCCCACGCTTTACAAATTCACACTCGCACTTGCAATCTAAACTTACACGTACTTCACCAAATCCCTCCATACTCCACTTAAGTAACCTCTCGAATTTTTCACTCTCTTGAACTCCTCTACATACACCCTTAACGCTCACTCCATACCAATTTATTCCGGCTATCCAAACGCAAACCCACAATTCACCAACTTAACTCCTGGTAGCCTAACACTCCTACTGTTTACACACTTACTCTAGCCAAGTAACCTTCCAGATTCTCCACCAGCTCACCCTCGTATATATGTTCTTAACACCCACTCCTCACTAACTTATTCCAGCAATCCAAACACACACCCACACTTCACTAACTTAACTCCTCCAGCCCTGACTAACACTCCTACTCCTCACACACTCACTCCATTCTCGACCTATGTAACCTCCCAGCTCCTTCTCCACCACCTCCCACCCCTGTCCGCTGAAAGCCCCAGGTAGTTCCAATCACCTGAGTTAGGGTCGTCTTCAAACACCTGAGTACAGAATCAGAGGCGACTAATATTCAAGCGAGGACGATCTGATCAAAGGCGAGAAATAAAAGTCGTTATCAATCCTGCTTTGCATATAACTCGGGCCAATATTGTGATGGGAAATGAAGGGACGGCGAAGGCTTGGCGACGCTCAGGGATGGGTAGGGAGAAGGGGAGGGAGGGAAGAGGGGGAGGATGGAGAAAGAAGTGGGACAGTTGAGGGAGGAATGGAGAGAAAGGTGGGTGGGAAAGGGGGATGATAAGAAAGGGAGGGAAGGGCCTACTCCTACCTCTATGGAAGGGACGGAGGAATAGAGAAGTGGATAGGTAAAGAGGGGGGGTTGATGAGTAAGGGAGTGGAGAGGGGGGATGAGTAGGGAGAAGGGGAGGGAGGCAAGAGAGGGAGATGGAGAGAGAAGTGGGACTGAAAAGAGGGAGGACTGGAGAAAGGTGGAAGAGAGAGAAAAAGAGAGAGCGGGGGGAGGGAAGGGAGGGAAGGGAGGAGGGATGGTGAAGTGGGAGGGTAGAGAGGGGGGGAGGGAAAGAAGTGGCAGAGGAGAGGGGGGGAATAGAGACTGTGTAGGTAGGGAAGTAGGGAGAGGAAGCTGGGAGGGAGGAAGAAATTGGAGGTTGGGGGCAGCGAGAGAGGGATGTAGGGTGGAAGAAACGGAGGAGAGGAGGGTGGAAAAAAGGGAAGAAGAATGGTGTAAGGAGAGGAGGAAGAAAAATGGTGTTAGGGAACGATGGGAGAAAAGAAAAGGAGAGAGGATAAGGGAGGGAGGGAAGAGAGAGGGGGTGAGTTGAAGTTAAACAAACCCATTTATAACCCTTACTAAGCAAATCTAATGCTTCAAACACAAATGCATGAAGTGATGAAGCGATTCCACTGTTTCCTTTCTAGCTTTCAGGGATAATTATACAACGGAATACAACTTCACAGGTGCCCACGCGCGAGAATATAGAGTATTATCACAACCATCCCAGCACTCTTCACCTTTCTTCCCAATTAACTCCGCTACCGTGCTTTCATGCAGCGAGGATTTAACAGACTCTGATATCCAATGAAGGGAGGCTTAGCGCGTATCCTGGACGTGAAATGCTGCCTGTTTGTTGGGGTCGCAGTTCGATGCCTCCTGTGTTGTGCCGTGAAAGGGGTCTTGGTTGTTTACAGTCATTTACCATCGGAACAGGTAAATGGGAGTTAATGGACGGTGAGCGCTGAGGGAGATGTGTTGCCTGTAAATAATGGGCTCTCAATGGGTCATCTTATCTCCATTTATGCCATTACTTTTTTGCCGAGTAGTGATTTTACGAGTCTCCCCTGAATGCAGTTGGTGGTGGATGTAAACACGGGAGTATGTGAAGGTCGTAGGAAGGGGGCAAGGGGAAGGGTGGGGCGGGAGGCAAAGGACAGGGATGGGAGAGGGTGGGGAGGGAGGGAAGGGTAAAGGATGAGGAGGGGGGGGGAACCAGAAACAGGGAGGGGATGTGAGGGATGAGTGGGGCAAGGGAGGGAGGGATGTGAAGGAATGGGAAAGGCTAGGGGTGGGGATAGTTTGGGGAAGGAGAGAGATGAGGGAGGGATGAATGGGAGATAGGTTGAATGGGGGAGGATGGATGGGGAAGTAGGACTGGAAGAGGCAGGATGAGGAAGTGGGGGAAGGGTTGGGGAGGAGGATAGGAACAGCAGGTATAGGGAGAAGAGGTGATGGGGAGGGTGTGGGATGTGATGGTTATAAGTAGGGAGAGAGGGGGAGATTAAGGAGAGGGGGTAAGGATAGGGAGGTGGGGATGGGGTTGGTAGGGAGAAAATGGGGATGAGGGGATAGGAAGGGGGAGGAGGGAGACGCAAATGGCAAGGAGGGTGAGGAGCGGGTGAAGTGAGGGGCAGTGGGTAAGGTAGGGAGTGGAGAAGGGAGTGGAGGTGGAAAAAGGAAGGGGGGGAGGGAGGATGGGAAGGGAGGGGGGGAACTGTGAAGGAGGGAGGGAGGGAAGGAAAGAAGGGAGAAAGGAAAGAAGGATGAAGGGTAAAAGAAGAAAGGAAGGAAGGAACGATAGGTAGGAAGACAGAGGGGAAATACGGAAGAAAGGTAAGAGGGAAGGAAGAATGGAAAGTGAAACAAAGGGAAGAAGGAAAGATGGATGGAGTGGAAATATACGCGGAAGGAGGTGGAGGAGGAAACGGAGAAGGAGGCGGGGCATGTAGGAAGAAAGGAAGGAAGGAAGTGGAGAAGGAAGGAAGTGAAGACGGAAATAAGAAAGAACAATGGAAGGAAGGAAGGAAGGGAAGTATAAGGCAAGATAAAAGAGTAAGATAGAGAGATGGAGGAGTAAGACAGCGGGGAGGAGGAGGGGAGAGAAAAATGCAGTAGGGAAGTAATAGAAAGGGAGGGAGGAAGAAAAAATGAAAACTGAGGGGAGGGAGTGTGTGTGTGTGGGGGGGGGGGGAAAGACGTAAAGGGAGGAAGATCTTGCCTGCCTCTCTCTCTCGCTCGCTCTCTCTCTCTCTCTCTCTCTCTCTCTCCTTCCCACTCTTTCAATGCTTTCTTCCATCCATTCCACATCTTCCTTTTCACTTTTCCCTCCCTTCCTCGCCCCTTTCTCTCTCTCTCTCTCTCTCTCTCTCTCTCTCTCTCTCTCTCTCTCTCTCTAATCAATATTAATCACCTCATCTGATACTCGGACGCAACTTGTCTTCATCTTGTTTATATTTTTACAGCTGCAAATTATGAGAGAGAGAGAGAGAGAGAGAGAGAGAGAGAGAGAGAATGGATGGAATAATGGATGACTAGAGGATGGTCGGTAGTGAGACAAATGCTAAGCTGGCAGGATGGATGGATGGATGGATAGCAATACATTTACTGGATGGTTCGACCAAATGGAGAGTGGATAACAGGTGGATGGAATACGGGCTGAGTAGGTGTGTGGATTGTCGAGTGGGTAAATCAGTCCATCCATCCATCCACCCATCCATCCATCCATCCATACTTCCATTAATAAATTCATTCCTTCATAATTCCATCCATCCATTTATTCTTCATTCTATCCATTCAGTTCTTAACACTGCACCATCCATCCATCTATCCATCAACCATCCATTTATCTTTTCATACAATATTTTTCTTCTTTTTAAACTCATTCGAAAATCAATTCATCTATCCATTCATTTTGCCATTCATCAGCACTCACTTCATTCATTCAATCACTTATTCATCACTCATTTGTCTAATACCAATCACTCAATCAATGTCTTTTACCTACTCATCCGTCCATCCATTCACCTACCCACCCATTCTTCTACCCACCAATACATCCATTCATCCATCGATCCATCTGGGCCTATCCGTCTATTCATACATCAATCTATCCACCAATCCAGTCCACGTATCTTATATCTATTCCCTCACCCACTGATCCATGTACCTATCTATCCAATATATTGCTAACCATACCTCTTTTATCTATTCATCGCTCCATGCTTCCGTCCATCAACTATCTGCCTAACTAACCATCCACCTATCCATCCGTCCATCCATCCATCTATCCATCCAACCATCCACCTATCCATCTACCCATTCATCCATCCACCTATCCATCCATCCATCCTCCTGTCCATCTATCCATCCATCCATCCATCCAACCATCCATCCATCCATTCATCCACCCATCCATTCCTTCGAGCGCCATCACCATCTTGAGGACTAAGCAACCTGAGCCTAGATTAACGATCGTTGAACCGTAAAAACAGAGTGATTAACGAGACAATAACGAATTAAACGGGGAGCTCCACAGATGCTGGGCCAGATGGAGAAATTGGGGGAGAGGGGGATGAGTAGGGAGGGATGGCAAAAATGAGAGAGAGAGAGAGAGAGAGAGAGAGAGAGAGAGAGAGAGAGAGAGTAAAAAAGCAGTGAGGAAATACACTTAAGAGGAAACATTTTGACATAAAGAGGATATATGTTCGGCTAAAATTATTCACACAAAAATATCCCCTTCCTTCTCTTCTCTCTTTCTCTCTCCGCATCCCTTCCTTCATTTCCTCCTCTTCTCCTACTGTTTCTTCCTTTATCTATTCCCCCCACCCCCCCTCTCTCTCTCACTCTCTCTCTCTCCTACCATCTTCTACACCCCCCCCTTCCCTCCCCCTACTTACTTTCTTTTCTGCCTCTCTTGATTTACTCCCAGACATATCACAGACGATGCAACCCCACTGCAATATCGTAATGGATTCTGTGGCACTTCCCTTTATGAAATACAGGCCTACAATAGTGATAGTCAACCAGGGTGCATAGAATTTCCCAGGAGTGCATGAAAATTATGGAGTGTTTTTGTTTTTTATGCAAGGAAGAAGGAACCAAAGGCCAGAAACTTGAACACTAGGCATAGGGGTCCACAATAGGAAGGAAATGCTTGGAGGAGGCATGTTGTATTACTTGTATGAATCGTATAATGACAGTAGATAAAATTACAGGGCATACAAGGGTACACATGTAATGGATAATCTTAACTAACAACAGTACGATGTTTGTGTGACGCCCCCATCTCCCACCCTCTTCACCCTCTCCACTTCACCTCCTCCTTTCGCTGTCTTCGTCCTACCCTTTCTAGCTATCTTTTCCCCTCCCTTCTCCCTCTACACCCTCCCAACTTCACCTCTTCTCCCTCTCATGCTGTCCTCTTCCTTCCTCCTTCCCGTTCTGCCTTTTTCCTGCCTCTCCACATATCATTCTCCCTCCCCCTCTTTTCTTTTCACTTCATTTCCTTCCTCCCTACTTCACTACCGTCTCCTCCACCTACCTCTCTTCTTCCCCCTTCTATCATCATCTAACCTCCTTGTTTCACTCTTCCTTCATCCTAGTCCTCCAAATCTTTCTCCCCTTCCATTTCCCACTTCACCATTCCTTCCTTCCTGCATCTTCCCTCCTCCTTCCCAGTATTTCTCGTTTCAATCTCCCTCCCTTCTGCATCTTCCTTCCCCCTCTTCTCTGTCGGTTACTATCTTCCCTCGTCTCTCCTTCTACTCATTTCATCCTCACTCCCTTTCTCCATCTTCTCCCTTCTTCTCAACCATCTTCTTTATTCTCATTCTATACCTCACTACAGTTCATCTCTCCCTCTCTCTCCCTCTGTCTCTTTCTCTGCTCGCCTTTCAACCTTTCCCTCTCATCACTGTCATCTTCGCCACTCTCTCCTGTTTCACCTTCTTCCTCCTCCCCTCTCTCCAGCTTCTCCTTCCCTCTCTCCTCTCTCAACCTTCCCTCTTCTCTTTCCTCCTTGCATCCCCCCTCCCCCCTTCCCGTGCTCACATATGGGGTAGTTTTAGAGTGTGATTTACGCCCAGTGCTAATTGCAAGTGTCACCCTGCTCTACTTCCTTCTTTCCTTCCTTCCTTCCTAACCATCCCCAGCAAGACTTAACGAAGGGAGGGGGGTTCACACTGAGATAGAAACTGGAACCACGCTCACGATACTACTAAACTTAATCACACTGGAAACGAAATTGAACCTAGAACCACGACAATGATACTACCAAACTTAATCAGATTATCATGGTCTAAACGAGAGGGTAACTGAAACCACGAAAACGATACTACTGCACATGTGTCAATCACAATAAAAACGATATATAAAGCTGAGCCCGACATTGAAAGGACGGAACACAATCAGGCAATCGCAACGAGCAGGGAATTGTTGAAAAGTAAAAACAAAATATCCCAGCCTCTCTAGTTTGGTCATACGAACATTTCCGAAAACCAAAAAATTCATAATAATAATAATAAATAGAGGAAATTGGTAGAAAGGAGAACATAGCAACCGGACTGTGCAACGAGAGGTGGTGACTCCAATGCACGTGCACCATCAGCTTGCATAGTCGGAATCAAAAGTCCTCTCGCCTCACTTGCCTCTCCCTCCATAACCTTAGAAAATCAGTGAGGTGGACCTACAGCAAACAACGCATATGACACAGATCCGGGCCTAAATGAATTCATCAGTGTCGGTTGCTACGGATTTACCATACTGATTTTTAAAGTGCATGGAGAAATAGGCGGGAGACGTGATTTTTTTATGGCAACTGTATCGTCAAAAATATTAAAATCCATTCGCCTCTCCTGCCTCTCAATCATGGGTGGATTTATGAACGCCCCAATCTGACACGGTGGCCAAAGGAGCATATCAACATCCGCCTGTGAGTAATAATATCCACCTTAGTCCACTACAGGTCATTCCATCGTCTATAACTATACTCTGCTTACTTTAACTTGGCCTAAAACTGCCATCGCTCCATCTTGAATGCTGTGTTACAACCAGAAAGATTAACGATAGAATATGGTACTGGTTGAGAAAAAGTGCTATGAAAAGAATGTAAAGAAACAGTATTGACTTTTACTGCCACTGGACTACGTGACATCGATTAAAAAAAAAAAAGAAAAAAAAGAAAATATACGCCAGGTTATGGTGAAAAGACTATAGCAATGAGGGACAGGAGAGGAGAAAAGATATTTGTATTTGGCTATCTAAATAACTTGATTCCCATGACGTACTTTTTTTTTTTTTAATTTTAATCATGTTCACCTGACTAATTTTTTCCTCTTAAAAAGACCTCGTAATGAAGGGACAGGAAAAAGTTATATCTGGCTCCAACAAGTCCCCCTTAAACTAAATAAAGTCTAGTGGTGGTGGTGGTGGTGGTGGTAGTGACAGTGGTGATGGTGGTGGTGGCGGAGGAGGAAGCATGAGCGATGGAGGTTGTGGTCGTGGAGGATGCATGAGGGATGTGGTGGAAGAAGCATGAGGGATGTGGTGGTGGTGGTGGTGGTGAAGGAAGCTTGAGGGATGTGGTGGTGGTGGAGGAAGCATGAGGGATGTGGTGGAAGAAGCATTAGGGATGTGGTGGTGGAGGTGGTGGAAGAAGCATGAGGGACGTGGTGGCGGTGGTGGTGGAGGAGGAGAGGAAGCATGATGGATGTAGTGTTGGTGGTGGTGAAGGAGGCATAATGTGGTGGAAGAAGCATTAGGGATGTAGTGGTGGAGGTGGCGCAAGAAGCATGAGGGATGTAGTGGTGGTGGTGGTGGTGGTGGTGGTGGTGGTGATGGAGGCATAATGTGGTGGAAGAAGCATTAGGGATGTGGTGGTGGAGGTGGCGCAAGAAGCATGAGGGATGTGGTAGTGATGGTCGTGGAGGATGCATGAGGGACGTAGTGATGGTGGTAGTGGAGGAAGCATGAGGGATGTGGTAGTGATGGTCGTGGAGGGTGCATGAGGGACGTAGTGATGGTGGTGGTACAGTGGAGGAAGCATGAGGGATGTGGTGGTGGTGGTGGTGGAAGCATGAGGGATGTGGTGGTGGTGGTGGAAGCATGAGGGATGTGGTGGTGGTGGTGGAAGCATGAGGGATGTGGTGGTGGTGGTGGTGGTGGAAGCATGAGGGATGTGGTGGTGGTGGTGGAAGTATGAGGGATGTGGTGATGGTGGTGGTGGTGGTGGTGGTGGAAGCATGAGGGATGTGGTGGTGGTGGTGGTGGTGGTGGAAGCATGAGGGATGGGGTGATGGTGGTGGTGGTGGTGGAAGCATGAGGGATGTGGTGGTGGAGGAAGCATGATGTGGTGGCGGTGGTGGAGGAAGCATGAGGGAGGGGATGGTGGTGGTGGTGGAGGAAGCATGAAGGATGTGGTGGTGGTGGTGGAGGAAGCACGAGGGATGTGGTGGTAGTGGTGGTGGTGGAGGAAGCATGAGGGATGTGGTGGTGGTGGTGGAAGCATGGGGGATATGGTGGTGGTGGTGGAAGCATGGGGGATATGGTGGTGGTGGTGGTGGTGGAAGCATGGGGGATGTGGTGGTGGTGGTGGAAGCATGGGGGATATGGTGGTGGTGGTGGTGGAAGCATGGGGGATGTGGTGGTGGTGGTGGTGGTGGAAGCATGGGGGATGTGGTGGTGGTGGTGGAAGCATGGGGGATATGGTGGTGGTGGTGGTGGAAGCATGAGGGATGTGGTGGTGGTGGTAGAGGAAGCCTAAGCGAAGGTGGTGGTGGTGTAGGATGCATGAGCAATGGTGGTGGTGGAGGAAGTATGAGCGACGGTGATGATTGTGGGGAAACATGAACGGTGGTGGAGGACGCATGAGCGATGGTGGTGGTGGTGATGGACGAAGTATGAGATATTGTGGTGATGGAAGCATGATCAGTTGTGGTGGTGGTGAAGCATGAACGATGGTTGTGGTGAAGCATGAACGATGGTTGTGGTGAAGCATGAACGATGGTTGTGGTGAAGCATGAACGATGGTTGTGGTGAAGCATGAACGATGGTGGTGGTGAAGCATGAACGATGGTTGTGGTGAAGCATGAACGATGGTGGTGGTGAAGCATGAACGATGGTTGTGGTGAAGCATGAACGATGGTGGTGGTTGTGGTGGAAGCATTAGTGATGGTGGTGGTCGTGAAGCAAGAGATGGTGGTGGTGGTGGTGGTGGTGAAGCATGAACGATGGAGGTGATGGTGATAATGGTGGTGGAGGAAGCATGAGTGACTGTGGTGGTGGTAGTCTCCTTAAGATTACATAAAATAGTCAGGTGATGAAAATATAGAGAACCGGCTTCACGGGCTTAATAATAGTGCTTCAATAATCCCAATAATAACCTAATCTTCAAATAATTATTGGTTCATAGTTTATAATCATGACATCAAATTATATTCAACAAAATATTACGACTAACTTACCTTACTGTCGTGAAGTCTGCCAGGCACACCAATCGACGTCGCGTGGAGCATCCGACACGCCAACGACGCATATTCAACACACTAGTCACGGTAAATAACGCCACTCAACGCATCACACACGCTCAACAACGTCGTTCAACGCATTATCTGCATCGAAAAACGCCATTAAACGCTCCAAACACGCCAAATAGCGCCATTTAACGCAAACACTAACAAGCAAAACTCGCGAAGACCCACCCGGGACGAAGGTGCGTGGCTGAACTGGGCAGGTAGATGATGGCCATGGGAGCCCTTGGTCGTCGAGATGAGGACCCCGTGTGAAGGAGACCGTGTAAGGTTTTAATATTATACTTAAAACAACTGTATTTCCTTTCTGTAACCATTCCATCCGAGTTAATCAATTAACGGTTATAGTTGTTACCCATCAACACTGTAATATCGACCTATGAGGCCGCGAATTAGTGGTAATTGAGGTTTGATGAGGTTCGAAAATAGAGATGTGGTAACTGTCACCTTGTTGTCACGGCAACGGGTGGAAGGGTAGGTGTCCTTAACCTTGACATTAAAATCCCTTTAAATTCGACTTCGCGCAGGAATTAAAGGTCCAGCAAAGTCACAGAAACAATTAATGAATGTGTTGCTTGCTGACAATGCTGACAATGGGCTCAGAGGTGTTTTACGGCACGAGAAATAAGGAATAACTCAATCGGTTTTCTTTGATCACCCAATCAGAGAAAACGTAAACTCGGGGCAAATGAGCGACAGGCGATGCACACAGTGATGAACGACCCGAGCCCCGTCTCTGGCTGGGTTTGTCGGGATGATGATGATATCCGTTTCTCACCTCACTAGTTCAAATGCATCAATCCAACAACATCAATAACGATGTATACGAATGAACACAGCGAAAATAAAAACATTAGAGATTTAAATACTAAAGGAAAGGGTGATCAGAGTTACCTTCAGCGTTATCAGTCTATAAATACTCCCTGATAAAAACAGACCAGTAATGCCAACTTTATAGCCAAAAAAAAGAATATATTGATAGTATAACCAGGTATGTGACAACTCATCGTGGGCCATAATCCTCCAATTCATGGAAACTTCCGTACTTTCATCAATTAATAAAATAATCCCAGAAAAGAACTTTGATAATGGTAAACCCTGTCAAACCGTAAAATGCCCAGGTAAACATACACCTGTGATTACCGGCTCTTCCCTAAAAAAAAAAATAAATAAATAAACAACCATCATGTCTTACCCATAAAGTTGTGAAAATAAAGTTAATTATTGCTAAACCTTACATTAGAGTATTTTAACCTAATTACGGCCGTTGCGACAAAACATTTATTATATAGGCTCTTGTTTATGACTTAGTTTATTACGTATAATGAAAGCCGTTCATCAGAATCGTGTGGTAATTATAGTAACAGCATATCGTTAGTCTAGATAAGGCTTGGCAGTGATGTGAAAGGTCGGTTCTGTTGGGAGAAATCAACACTACTCTCTTTACCTTGTTTACATATTAAGCAGCCGTGTGGAGTGCCCATTCATTACTGTACTGCATTACTTGTACAAACCTCTGAGTACATACCAGTTTCTTGGAAATAACGCTCCTTTGTCCTTGTGAGGTATTAAAAGTTACACGGGACTTTTTTCTTAGGAACTGAATTGCTTTTGAGAAATAAACATCTCGTCAGTGTACAGGTTGTTATGGTGACGAATCCTGTTGCTATGTTCCTGCAGAAAAAAAGTCTCTCTCTCTCTCTCTCTCTCTCTCAAGTATTCGACGCACCTAGAAATGCTCTGAGATTGTAATTTTCACTTTCACTTTCATCACCCATAGTTAACCTAGTGTGCTTGCTACCTAGATGCTTTATTTTATGGGCTAATATTAACCACATTCTTTCGTCCCATTCATGCCATCTATCATTCCTAATCTTGGTCTCATCTGTCTCCAAAATCTAATATCAGAGTCTGGCCATGGCATCATACAGTCCAAATCTTGACATCTTGCTAACCACCCTACACACACACACACACACACACACACACACACACACACACACACACACACACACACACACACACATTCCCCAAACACAAATCCCCCAACACACGCCAAACATCCAATTCCACACACAGGCCAGCCAAATTCCATCCCAAACACAATGAGAAGATGAAATGGTGACTGAGAAAGCAAGAGTTGGGGTGAAGCGTATGGGATCGACACGGGGCGGCCACACAACTGATTGGTTAGTTAATTGGAACTGATCACTCCAGGCGGGCGATGGTTGATTAGTGTGGGGGAGGGAGAGGGCGTGAGAGATGGGGAAGGAAGGGATGGGGAAGCGAAGGGGATAGAGGAGGAGCCAGGGAAGGGGTGAGGGATAGGGAAGGAAGAGATGGGAAAGTGTTTTGTGAAGCGGATAATAACAGCTGTATGAAGGGAAGGGATTGGATTGGGGAAGTGGCTGAAAATGGAGAGGAGAAGGGGTGAAACTGGGATGGGGACGAGTGTCATTACGAGGGGGAGGGGTAAGGATTT